>NC_091214.1:11519636-11537136 GCF_040958095.1 Procambarus clarkii
TTGGAGGTAGTAATAGTGGAGGGTGGCAGTAGTGGAGGGTAGCAATAGTGCAGGGTGGCAGTAGTAAAGGGTGGCAGTAGTGGAGGGTGGCTGTAGTAGAGGGTGGAGGTAGTGGAGGGTAGTGGTTGTGGAGGGAGGCAGTAGTGGAGGGTGGCAGTATTGCAGGTTGGCCGTAGTGGAGGGTAGTGGTAGTGGAGGGTGGCAGTAGTGGAGGGTGGTGGTAGTAGTGGAGGGTGGCAGTAGTGGAGGGTGGCAGTAGTGGAGGGTGGCAGTAGTGGAGGGTGGCAGTAGTAGAGAATTGCAGTAATGGAGGGTATTGGTATTCGAGGGTGGCAGTAGTGGAGGGTGGCAGTAGTGGAGGGTGGTGGTATTGGAGGGTGGCACTAGTGGAGGGTGGTGGTAGTGGAGGGTGGTGGTATTGGAGGGTGGTGGTAGTGGAGGGGTGGTTGTGGAGGATGGTGGTAGTGGAGGGTGGCGATAGTGGGGGGTGGCTGTAGTGGGTGGGGGGTTGAGATAGTGAAGGGTGGCGATAGTGGAGGGTGGCAATAGTGGATGGTAGTAGTAGTGGAGGGTGGCAGTAGTTGAGGGTGGCAGTAGTTGAGGGTGGCAGTAGTTGAGGGTGGCAGTAGTGGAGGGTGGTAGTAGTGGAGGGTGGCTGTAGTGGAGGGTGGCAGTAGTGGAGGGTGGCTGTAGTGGAGGGTGGTGGTAGTGAAGGGTGCCAGCATTGGAGAGTTGCAGTAGTGGATGGTAGTCGAAGTGGAGGGTGGCAGTAGTGGAGGGTGGCAGTAGTGGAGGGTGGCTGTAGTGGAGGGTGGCGGTAGTGGAGGGTGGCAGTAGTGGAGGGTGGCGGTATTGGAGGGTGGCAGTAGTAGAGGTTGGAGGTAGTGGAGGGTAGTGGTTGTGGACGGGAGGCAGTAGTGGAGGGTGGTGGTATTGGGAGGGTGACAGTAGTGGAGGGTGGCGGTAGTGGAGGGTGGCGGTAGTGCAGGGTGGCAAGTAGTGGAGGTTAGTGGTAGTGGAGAGTGGCAGTAGTAAATGTGGCGGTAGTGGAGGGTGGTGGTAGGGGAGGATGGTGGCAGTGGAAGGTGGCAGTAGTGGAGAGTAGTGATAGTGGAGGGTGGCAGTAGTAGAAAGTGGCGGTAGTGGACGGTGGTGGTTGGAGAGGGTGGTGGATATGGAGGGTGGCGGTAGTGGAGGGTGGTGGAATTGGAGGATGGTGGTAGAGGAGGGTGGCAGTAGTGGAGGTTGGCTGGCAGTAGTGGATTGTGGCAGTAGTAGAGGTTAGTGGTAGTTGAGGGTGGCAGTAGTAGAGGTTAGTGGTAGTGGAGGGTGGCAGTACTAGTATGTGGCAGTAGGGAAGGGTGGTGGCAGTGGAGAGTGATAGTAGTATAGTGTGTCAATAGTGGAGGGTGGCAGTAGTGGAGGGTGCTGTTAGTGGAGGGTGTCAGTAGTGGAAAGTGGCAGTAGTGGAGGGTAGTGGTTGTGGAGGGTGGCAGAAGTAGAAAGTGGCGGTAGTGGAGGGTGGTGGTAGAGGATGGTGGTGGCAGTGGAGGGTGGCGGTAGTGGAGGGTAGCAGTAGTGGAGGGTGGCGGTAGTGCAGGGTGGCGGTATTGGAGGATGGCGGTAGCGGAGGGTGGCGGTAGTGGAGGGTGGTGGTAGTGGAGGGTGGCGGTAGTGGAGGGTGCAGTAGTAGAGGGTGGTAGTAGTAGAGGGTGGCAGTAGTGGAGGGTGGCGGTAGTGGAGAGTGGCGGTAGTGAATGGTGGTAGTAGTGGAGGGTAGTGGTAGTGGAGGGTGGCAGATGTGGAGGGTGTTAGTAGTGGAGGGTGTTAGTAGTGGAGGGTGGCAGTAGTGGAGGGTGGCAGTAGTGGAAGGTAGTGGTAGTGGAGGGTGGCAGATGTGGAGGGTGTTAGTAAAGGAGGGTAGTGGTAGTGGAGGGTGGCAGTGGAGGGTGGAGGTATTGGAGAGCGTCAGTAGTAGAGGGTGGCAGTAGTGGAGGGTGTTGGTAGTGGAGGGTAGCAGTAGTGGAGGGTGGCAGTAGTAGAAAGTGGCGGTAGTGGAGGGTAGCAGTAGTGGAGGGTGGCAGATGTGGAGGGTGTTAGTAGTGGAGGGTAGTGGTAGTGGAGGGTGGCAGTGGAGGGTGGAGGTATTGGAGAGCGTCAGTAGTAGAGGGTGGCAGTAGTGGAGGGTGGTGGCAGTGGAGGGTAGCAGTAGTGGATGGTGGTAGTAGTAGAAAGTGGCGGTAGTGGAGGGTGGTGGTAGGGGATGGTGGTGGCAGTGGAGGAGGTAGTAGAGGGTGGAGGAAGTAGTAGAGGGTGGCAGTAATGGAGGGTGGTAGTGGTAGTGGAGGGTGGCAGTAGTGGAGAGTGGTGTCACGAGGGTGGTGGCATTGGAGGGTGGAGGTAGTGGAGGGTGGCAGTAGTTCACGATGGCAGTAGTGGAGGGTAGTGGTAGTGGAAGGTGGCAGTAGTAGAGGGTGGCAGTAATGAAGTGTGGCGGTAGTGGAGGGTGGCGGAAGTGGAGATTGGCGGTAGTGAAGGGTGGCAGTGGTGGAGAGTGGTGGCAGGAGGGTGGTGGTAGTGATGGGTAGAAAATGTGGAATGTGGCAGTATTGGAAAGTAGCAGTAGTGGAGGGTGGCACTAGTGGAGGGTAATGGTAGTAGAGGGTGGCAGTAGAGGAGGGTAGTAGTAGTGGAGGATGGAGGTAGTGGAGGGTGGCGGTAGTGGGAGGTTGCGATATTGGAGGGTGGCGATAGTAGAGGGTGGTAGTAGTAGAGGGTGGTAGTAGTAGAGGGTGGTAGTACTAGAAAGTGGTGGAAGTGGAAGGTGGTGGTAGTGGAGGGTGGCAGTAGTGGAGGGTGTCAGTAGTGGAGGGTGGCAGTAGTGGAGGGTAGCAGTAGTAGAAGGTGGCAGTAGTAGAAAGTGGAGAGTAGTGGAGGGTGGTGGTGGGGGAGGGTGGTGGCAGTGGAGAGTGGCAGTAGTGGAGGGTGGCAGCAGTTGAGGGTGGCAGTAGTGGAGAGTGGCAGTAGTGGAAGGTGGTGTTAGTGGAGGGTTGCAGTAGTGGAAGGTGGTGGCAGTGGAGGGTGGAAGTAGTGGGGGGTGGCGGTAGTGGAGGGTGGTGGTAGTGCAGGGTGGCAGTAGTGGAGGGTGCTGGTAGTGGAGAGTGGCAGTAGTGGAGGGTGGCAGTAGTGGAGGGTGGCAGCAGTGCAGGGTGTCAGTAGTGGAGGGTGGCGGTAGTGGAGGGTGGTGGTAGTGTAGGGTGGCAGTAGTGGAGGGTGGTGGTAGTGGAGGGTGGCAGTAATGGAGGGTGGTGGTAGTGGAGGGTGGTGGTATTGGAGGGTAGTGGTTGTGGAGGGAGGCAGTAGTGGAGGGTGGTGGTAGTGGAGGGTGGTGGTATTGGAGGGTGGCACTAGTGGAGGGTGGCACTAGTGGAGGATGGCAGTAGTGGAGGGTGGTGGTAGTGGAGGGTGGTGGTATTGGAGGGTGGCACTAGTGGAGGGTGGTGGTAGTGGAGGGTGGTGGTAGTAGAGGGTGGCAGTAATGGAGGGTGGCAGCAGTGGAGGGTAGTGGTAGTGCAGGATGGCCGTAGTGGAGGGTAGTGGTAGTGGAGGTTGGCAGTAGTGGAGGTTAGTTGTAGTGGAGAGTGGCAGTAGTAAATGTGGCGGTAGTGAAGGGTGGGGGTAGGGGAGGATGGTAGTAGTGGAGGGTGGTGGTAGTGGAGGGTGGCAGTAGTGCATAGTGGCAGTAGTGGAGGGTGGTGGTAGTTGAGGGTGGCAGCAGTGAAGGGTGGCAGTATTGCAGGGTGGCAGTAGTGGAGGGTTCTGGTAGTGGAGGATGGCAGTAGTGGAGGGTGGTAGTAGTAGAGAATTCCAGTAATGGAGGGTAGTGGTATTGGAGTGTGGTGGTATTGGAGGGTGGTGGTAGTGGAGGGTGGCGGTAGTGGAGGGTGGTGGTAGTGGAGGGGGGCAGTAGTGGTGGGTAGTGGTAGTGAAGGGTGGCATTAGTGGACGTTAGTGGTAGTGGAGAGTGGCAGTAGTAAATATGGCGGTAGTGGAGGGTGGTGGTAGGGGAGGATGGTGGCAGTGGAAGGTGGCAGTAGTGGAGGGTGGCAGTAGTGGAGGGTGGCAGTAGTGGAGGGTGTTAGTAGTGGAGGGTGGCAGTAGTGGAGGGTGGCAGTAGTGGAGGGTGTTAGTAGTGGAGGGTGGCAGTAGTGGAGGGTGGCAGTAGTAGAGAATTCCAGTAATGGAGGGTAGTGGTATTGGAGTGTGGTGGTATTGGAGGGTGGTGGTAGTGGAGGGTGGTGGTAGTGGAGGGTGGTGGTAGTGGAGGGTGGTGGTAGTGGAGGGTGGTGGTAGTGGAGGGTGGCAATAGTGGATGGTAGTAGTAGTGGAGGGTGGTGGTATTGGAGGGTGGTGGTATTGGAGGGTGGCAGTAGTGGAGGGTGGTGGTATTTGAAGGTGCCAGTAGTGGAGGGTGGCAGTAGTAGAGGATGGCAGTTACGGAGGGCAGTGGTATTGGAGTGTGGTGGTATTGGAGGGTGGTGGTAGTGGAGGGTGGTGGTAGTGGAGGGTGGTGGTAGTGGAGGGTGGTGGTAGTGGAGGGTTGCAGTATTGGAGGGGTGGCAGTGGTGGAGGTTGGAGGTAGTGGAGGGTGGCAGTAGTGTGGGTGGCAGTAGTGAAGGGTGGCAGTCATGGAGGGTGGCAGTAGTGGAGGGTGGCAGTAGTGGAGGGTGGCGGTAGTGGATGGTGGCAGTAGTATAGTGTGTCAATAGTGGAGGGTGGCGGTAGTGGAGGGTTGAGGTATTGGAAGGTGGCAGTAGTAGAGGGTGGTGGCAATTTATGGTGGAAGTAGTGGAGAGTGGCTGTAGTGGAGGGTGGCAGTAGTAGAGGGTGGTGGTAGTAGAGGGTGGTGGTAGTGGAGGGTGATGGTAGTGGAGGGTGGTGGTAGTAGTGGAGGGTTGCAATAGTGGAGGGTGGCAGTAGTGGAGGGTGGCAGTAATGGAGGGTGGTGGTAGTGGAGGGTGGCAGTGGGGGGTTGGCAGTAGTGAAGAGTGGCAGTAGTGAAGGGTCGCAGTAGTGGAGGGTGGCAGTAGTGGAGGGTGGCAGTAGTGGAGGGTGGTGGTAGTGGAGGGTGGCAGTAGTGGAGGGTGTCAGTAGTGGAAAGTGGCAGTAGCGGAGGGTAGTGGTTGTGGAGGGTGGCAGTAGTAGAAAGTGGCGGTAGTGGAGGGTGGTGGTAGAGGATAGTGGTGGCAGTGGAGGGTGGCAAATGTGGAGGGTAGCAGTAGTGGAGGGTGGCGGTAGTGGAGGGTGGCGGTAGTGGAGGGTGGTGGTAGTGGAGGGTGGCGGTAGTGGAGGGTGGTGGTAGTGGAGGGGGGCAGTAGTAAATGTGGCGGTAGTGGAGGGTGGTGGTAGGGGAGGATGGTGGCAGTAGTGGAGGGTGGCAGTAGTGGAGGGTGTTAGTAGTGGAGGGTGGCAGTAGTGGAGGGTGGCAGTAGTGGAGGGTGTTAGTAGTGGAGGGTGGCAGTAGTGGAGGGTGGCAGTAGTGGAGGGTGCTAGTAGTGGAGGGTAGTGGTTGTGGAGGGTGGCAGTAGTAGAAAGTGGCAGCAGTGGAGGGTAGTAGTAGTGGAGGGTGGCAGTAGTAGATAGTAAAGGTTAGTGGAGGGTGGTGGTAGGGGAGGGTGGTGGCAGTGGAGGGTGGCGGTAGTGGAGGGTAGCAGTAGTGGATGGTGGTAGTAGTGGAGTGTGGCAGTAGTGGAGGGTGGTGACAGTGGAGGGTGGAAGTAGTGGGGGGTGGCGTTTGTGCAGGGTGGCAGCAGTGGAGGGTGGCAGAAGTGGAGGGTGGTGGCAAGAGGGTGGTGGTAGTAGAGGGTGGCAGTAGTGGAGGGTGGTGGCAAGAGGGTGGTGGTAGTAGAGGGTGGCAGTAGTGGAGGTTAGCAGCAGTGCAGGGTGTCAGTAGTGGAGGGTGGCAGAAGTGGAGGGTAGTGGTAGTGGAGGGTGGCGGAAGTGGAGGGTGGCAGTAGTGGAGGGTGGCAGTAGTGGAGAGTGGAAGTAGTGAAGAGTGGCAGAAGTGGAGGATGGCTGAAGTGGAGGGTAGTGGTAGTGGAGGGTGGCAGTACTAGAAAGTGGTGGTAGTGGAGGATCGTGGTAGGGGAGGGTGGTGGAAGTGGAAGGTGGCGGTAGTGGAGGGTGGCGGTAGTGGAGGGTGACGGTAGTGGAGGGTGGCGGTCATGGAGGGTGGCAGTAATGGAGGGTGGCAGTAGTGGTGGGTGGCAGTAGCAGAGGGTGGCGGTAATGATGGGTGGCAATAGTGGAGAGTGGTGATAGGAGGGTGGTGGTAGTGGAGGGTGGTACTAGTGGAGGGTAGTGGTAGTAGAGGGTGGCAGTAGTGGAGGGTGCTGGTAGTGGAGAGTGGCAGTAGTGGAGGGTGGCAGTAGTGGAGGGTGGCAGTAGTGGAGGGTGTCAATAGTGGAGGGTGGCAGCAGTGCAGGGTGTCGGTAGTGGAGGGTGGAAGAAGTGGAGGGTGGTGGTAGGGGAGGGTTGCAGTAGTGGAGAGTGGCAGTAGGATAGTGTGTCAGTAGTAGAGGGTAGCAGTAGTAGATGATGGTGGAAGTAGTGGAGGGTGGCAGTAGTGAAGAGTGGCAGAAGTAGAGGGTGGCAGTAGTGGAGGGTGGCAGTAGGATAGTGTGTCAGTAGTGGAGGGTGGCAGTAGTAGTGGATGATGGTGGTAGTGGAGGGTGGAAGTAGTGGAGGGTGGCGGTAGTGAAGAGTGGCAGAAGTAGAGGGTGGCAGTAGTGGAGGGTGGCAGTAGTGTAGGGTGGCAGTAGTGAAGAGTGGCAGAAGTAGAGGGTGGCAGAAGAGCAGGGTGGCAGTAGTAGAGGGTGGCGGTAGTGGAGGGTGGCAGTAGTTGAGGGTGGCGGTAGTGGAGAGTGGCGGTAGTGGAGAGTGGCAGTAGTGGAGAGTGGTAGCAAGATGGTGGTGGTAGTGGTGGGTGGCAATAGTGGAGGGTGGCAGCAGTGGAGGGTGGCAGTAGTGGAGGGTGGCAGTAGTAGAAAGAGGCAGTAGTGGAGGGTGGTGGTAGGGGAGGGTGGTGGCAGTGGAGGGTGGCAAAAGTCTAGGGTAGCAGTAGTGGAGGGTGGCGGTCATGGAGGGTGGCAATAGCGGAGGGTGGCAGTAGTAGAGGGTGGCAGTAATGGAGGGTGGCAGTAGCGGAGGGTGGCAGTAATGTAGGGTGGCGGTAATGAAGGGTGGCAATAGTGGAGAGCAGTGGCAGGAGGGTGGCAGTAGTGGAGAGTGGCAGGAGTGGAGGGTGGTACTAGTGGAGGGTAGTGGTAGTAGAGGGTGGCAGTAGTGAAGGGTAGTAGTAGTTTAGGGTGGCAGTAGTGGAGGGTGGCAGTAGTTGAGGGTGGCGGTAGTAGAGTGTTGCAGTAGTGGATGGTGGTGGTAGTGGAGCAACGTGTCCTTTTAAAAAGAACGTCAACATTTGCCGTTTGACTCTACGGCTGTTTTTGGACGTTATTTTGTGTAAAACTACGTCTATTATCGCTTCCATGGACTATCTCTTGTTATAGAATAATAAGAGTGTGGTATTTCATTTTATAACTCACTGACTATGCTCTGATATTTGTTTTTCTAGTAAAAATATATATATTTTTGCCTTAATTAGGCTATAATCCAGAAAATTCCAGCCTATCGATCTTTATATTTAGGAAAACATCTAATAAATTTGGAAACGAATTTTTCGTTCGCCGACAGTTGCCTGTTACTATTTAACCCTCTGTGCTTTAATGTCGCTGGTCATTGTGACTTTCCCAGGATTTATATAGGTTTTGTAGTAGCATTTAGTCAGACTCCAGTAATTTAACTAATGGGAAACCTCTATAGTCGTCGTAAATTAATAATAATCATTTATCAAATAATAAATTAGCAAACATATACAACTTTTTATGTTACAACTTTTCGGGTAGGCCGTTCTGTTTGTTTACAACCCCAGTGGTTCAAAATACACAATACTTTTAATATATAAGTGACTAAGTATGCTCTAGTATATGATCCTCAATGAAAATTATCGTTTTTTTTGTTAATTTGTCCATAATGAATAAGATTCCTTACTATTGATCTTTATATTAAGAAAAACATCGAAACAAATTGGTATTGTGTTTTCATTCAGATAAAGTTTCCAGGTACTATTTCTTAGTTATCAATTAACCCTTAAAGTGCGCATCACGTCATATGACGTGTTGGACGGTGTTCCAGTCAACTGCGCATCACGTCATATGATGTGTTGGAGTACTACGCAAGATTTAAACGGCCCGCGGATACACAGGGTTCACCACACCTTCATCAGGGCTCTTGTAAACAGACACCATTTTTTTAAAAAGTCGTGGGCCAAACTCCTGGGTGTTATTGACCTCAGTATTGAGTGAGCAACCAAGCCTGACGCACGCAGCATGAGCTAACAGCACTGCTGTTCAGCTTGTGACCACAGCATCGCCTAAAAATGCCAAAATATACTTGTTCATGCTATTATGTAGCGATGATATTATTACAGAAGACCCCTGACTGTGATAAAACTGACCAGGGTTCTGATAATAGCAGGATTGTGGTGATATTTAACAGTAGCAGTTACAAGACGTACATTAGTTATTGAAATGATACTTAAAATGTTAAGGATCTCTTGTGAAACACATGTGCAATAATAAAGTTTTTTATTATGTAAAATAAATAAAAAAGGCCCAAGAGCCATGAAGTCACAAAAATGCAAGGCTGGCAGAAGCTGGCGTACATAGGAAAGACGAAGATTCTTCATATTTGAAGACTCTGCTTCTCCAAGACGGCAGTCACACCCTGCTTGCCCTGGACAATCACCATATGGAGGAGTGTGTTTACTGTGAAGGGAAAGTCCACAAATGCAATGCCAGCACGAGTCAGTCTTGAAGGGTAAACGGTGATGGCACCCTCCCAGTAACACAAAAGCCGAGCAAGCCCAGTGAGGAAGACCTGTTGATGGGAAAGGAAAATTTTTAGTTATACACTTTTATTTTATAAGATTCCAAAATATTACATTGATATAAATTTGTGAGAGTATTAGGAGCATTTTGAGTCATCTTGAGTCCTCTCCTCACTAAGCAACTAACTGCCAAAAGATTAAACAACCCCTGGCCCACAAGTTGCATACTGTACATGAAACAATTAACAAGACGAATATGAAAAAAATCAAAATAGAATTTGCCTAGTTACAAAACAAGAAGTTAAGAGATACTCTTCAATGATTACCAATATAATACAAAGAGCCAAAGCTTCCTTTAATGAGAATGGATTTAAAGAAGCAAAAGGAAATATGAACATTACATGGAAAGCCGTCTCTAACATCCTAGGGTCTAAACAACAATCACTTACCAAGCAGATAAAACTCTCCAAAGATAGTTACACACTTGCAACAGACTTATATATTGCAAATGAGTTCAATAGCTTCTTTTCATGAATTTGTACAAACCTTGGCAGAAAAATTCCAAAGACCCAGACACATGTTACTACATATCTAACAGGCAGCTAACACTCTACTCCTTTTACCAATCAGCCTGACAGACATTATATCCATAATTCAATTACTTAAAATCAAAGCTTAGAACATTAATGAAATAATGTCTATGATATATAAGAGTGCTTCCCTGCTCTTGCAACACCCATTCCTCTGCTATTCAACAAATCTCTAGTGTTCTACTTTTCCTGATATCCTTAAAAAAATAACAGTGGTGCCATTTCATAAAGGAGGCAAGACAACTGGCAAACAATTACAGACCAATACCTATACTTCAAATCTACCTATACTTTCAAAAAAAAGTTTTTTTTAATAAACAGCTCTATTCCTACTTTGTGAAACTCAATATACTAAGTCCCTGCCAGTTTGGCTTCTGTTTCCAAATGAGTATCAATGATGCCATTATTAGTTTGCTTGATATAATCTACACTGCCCTTGACAAATATGAGTTCTCAATTGGCCTATTCATTGACTTGAGGAAAGCCTTCGATACTATAAACCATAACTACCTCTTTAAGGGGCCCAGTGCTTGGGCACCAAAACTTCATCATACACACTCAATTTTTTGTGTGCATAATCCTCATGGCAAATGCTCCAACTTTTCCTTTTAAATCAACATCACAACATGAACGGAAAAAAGTTACAAAAAAATAAAAATTCAAATTGCTCTAAATATTTTATGTCACCAATTGTTATTTTATTCATTATGGTCTCAGAATGGCATATAACTTTCAATTGCCAGTGAGAAAAATATTGTTCAAGAGTATAGTTTTCTGTAAAATATTTTTTGAATGGGGGGCCATCCAAATATGTGCCAAATTTATATGCAAAATATTTATAACTCCAAACGTTATGGCTTTATGACAAATCGATTCATTAGGAACCTTAGCACTAAGAACTTTGCACATATGTAAAAATGGTGAGAATCGGTCAGAAAATGAATTTTTTATTACATCTCAAAAGAAGAAAATGTTTTTCACAGAGAAAAATCCATCTAAAGTTCGCTTAGTGCCGGATATGTATTCTCCAAGATGTAGAAGTCACAACAAAATCCACATAGAAACAAAGGAGAGAAAAAAGTAAAGTGGTTGTCTTCTTTTTGTATAGACATAATAAATATTGCCATTTGGCTATGTATTTATATGATATATAATAGAATACAGCATAAAACAAAATAAGAGGGGTGGTAGAAGAAAAGATTAGTGTTCAGTGAGAATCCACAAGGTGTTCTCTGAATACTCTTTATTTTCTTCAAGGCTGTGGGTCCCTACAATTGCACCAGAGGTGGTACACTCCCCTATTATTATTTAAACAGGTGAGTACACACACGGTGTCAGCAAACTTAGCCTCCAAACACACACACACATGGTATCAGCAAGCTTAGCTTCCAAACACACACACACACACATGGTATCAGCAAGCTTAGCCTCCAAATACACACATGATATCAGCAAGCTTAGCCTCTAAACACACACACACACACACACAAATGGTATCAGCAAGCTTAGCCTCCAAACACACACACGCATGGTATCAGCAAGCTTAGCCTCTAAACACACACACACATGGTATCAGCAAGCTTAGCCTCCAAACACACACACACAGAAAATGGGGACATTGAAACAGTTGATAAACTGAATTTCAAGAGAGAGAGGTCACTATGGGGAACTTCAATTTTTTTTAATAAGTAATTAGGCAGACTTGTTGCTAGACAGGGAATTAAATTAAATGTATGCCAAATTTTGCAAAATATAAAATGAAGTCACACAAATATTCATACCAAAACAGAGATGTAGGGCCAGAAAACAGGATTGGTTCAACAGAAATTGAGAGAGGGCCACAGACCAAAAGACACAAAAATGGAATCAAAGACATTGAAAAACTACAAGCAGATGTCAACAAAGTTTTCGATTGGGCAGCAGAAAATAACATGATGTTTAACAGTGATAAATTTCAGATACTCAGGTACGGCAAAATTGAGGATCTGAAACATAATACCGGGTATAAAACACAATCGAATCTTCCCATAGTAGAAAAACAGCATGTCAAGGATTTGGGAATAATGATATCCGACGATCTAACGTTTAGGGAGCATAACCAAGCAAATATTGCGTCAGCCAGAAAAATGATCAGATGAATTATGAGAACTTTCAAATCCAGGGATCCCATCACAATGGTTGTACTCTTCAAGTCACTTATGTTGTCCCGTCTCGAGTACTGCTCAGTATTCACTTCCCCCTTCAGAGCAGGAGAGATTGCTGAAATAGAGGGAATACAGAGAACATATACGGCATTCATAGACGAGATAAAACACCTAAATTATTGGGATCATCTCAAAGCTCTCCAAATGTACTCTCTAGAAAGGAGACGAGAGAGATACCAAATAATATACACATGGAAGATACTGGAGGGCCAGGTCCCAAATCTACACAGTAAAATAACAACGTACTGAGTGAACGATATGGAAAAAAATGCAAGATTGAACCAGTGAAGAGCAGAGGTGCCATAGGTACAATCAGAGAGCACTGTATAAACATCAGAGGTCCGTGGTTGTTCAACGTCCTCCCAGCGACTATAAGAAATATTGCCGGAACAACTGTGGACATCTTCAAGAGAAAACTGGACTGTTTTCTAAGAGAAGTTCCGGATCAGCCGGGCTGTGGTGGGTATGTGGCCCTGCGGGCTGCTCCAAGCAACAGCCTGGTGGACCAAACTCTCACAAGTCGAGCTTGGCCTCGGGCCGGGCTTGGGGAGTAGAAGAGCAGAAACCCATCAAGCAGGTATCAATATAGGAAGAAGCCAAACCCCCAAACATACCAGCGATACAAAGATGCGAGAAACAACTATACAGCAGTAAGGGGAGAGGCAGAAAGAAATTTTTAAAAAGGGATAATGGATAACAGGATAGTAAATATGGATAGTAAAACAGAACTGGGCCTATTCTATAAATTAATAAACAACAAATTGCAAGTAAAGGATAATATCCAGAGGTTGAAAATAGGAAACAGATTCACAGAAAATGATAATGAAATGTGTGAAACATTAAACGAAAAGTTCCAAAGTGTGTTTATACAAAATGAAATCTTCAGAGAACCAGACACAATAAGAATTTCAGAGAACATCATAGAGCGTATAGAGGTGTCTAGAGATGAAGTGGAAAATATGCTAAAGGAGCTAAGTAAGAACAAAGCAGTTGGTCCAGATGGAGTTTCACCATGGGCTCTGAGAGAATGTGCATCTGAGCTCAGCCTTCCACTTCACCTGATCTTTCAGGCATCCCTGTGTACAGGAGTCATAGCAAACATGTGGAAAAAGGCTAACATAGTTCCAATCTACAAAAGTGGCAACAGGGAAGACCCCCCCCCCCCTCAATTATAGACCTGTATCATTGACAAGTATAACAGTGAAAAGATTAAAAAAAAAATAATAAAAACTAAATGGGTAGAACACCTGGAGAGAAATTATATAATATCACACAGATAGTATTGTTTTCGATCTGGAAGATCCTGTGTATCGAATTTACTCAGTTTCTATGATTGAGCCACATAGATTTTAAAGGAAAAAGGTAGTTGGGTTGACTGCATCTATCTAGACATAAAAAAGGCTTTCGACAGAGTTCCACGGAAGAGGTTGTCCTGGAAACTAGAAAATTTTGGAGGGGTGATAGGTAAGCTTCTAACATGGATGAAAAATTTTCTGACTGATAGAAAAATGAGGGCAGTAATCAGAGGCAATCGGACTGGAGAAGTGTCACAAGTGGAGTACCACAGTACATGCACCAGTAATGTTCATTGTCTACATAAATGATCTACCAGTTGGAATACAGAATTATATAAACATGTTTGCTGATAAAGCTAAGATAATGGGATGGATAAGAAATTCAGATGATTGTCATGCCCTTCAAGAAGACCTGGACAAAATAAGTATATGGAGCACCACTTGGCAAATGGAGTTTAATGTGAATAAATGCCATGTTATGGAATGTGGAATAGAACATAGATCCCACACAACCTATAAATTATGTGAGAAATCTTTATATAATTCTGATAAAGAAAGAGGCCTAGGGTTGATTCTAGATAGAAAACTATCACTTGAGGACCACATAAAGAACGGTGTGTGAGGAGCCTATGCCACGCTTTCTAACTTCAGAATTTCGTTTAAATACATGGATGGCGAAATACTAAAGAAATTCTTCACGAGTTTTGTTCGGCCAAGGCTAGAATATGCAGCGGTTGTGTGGTGCCCATATCTTAAGAAGCACATCAACAAACTGGAAAAGGTGCAAAGACATGCTACTAAGTGGCTCCCAGAACTGAAGGGCAAGAGCTACGTGGAGAGGTTAGAGGCATTAAATATGCCAAAACTAGAAGACAACAAACAGAGGTGATATGATCACTATGTCTATGATTTCCCGAGACTTGGAACTTCAAGAACAAAAGGTCATAGATTTAAACTAACTATTGCAGGATGTGCAGAATACCCCCGTTGAAAAGCAGAGGTGCAACAGGTACTCTGAGAGAGAACTCTATCAACATCAGAGGCCCGAGACTGTTCAACACGCTTCCACTACACATAAGGGGCATAACCCCTCACAGTGTTCAAGAGAGAACTGGATAAGCACCTTCAAAGGATACCTGATCAACCAGGCTGTGATTCATATGTCAGGCTGCGAGCAGCCGCGTCTAACAGCCTGGTTGATCAGTCCAGCAACCAGGAGGCCTGGTCGACGACCGGGCCGCTGGGACGCTAAGCCCCGGAAGCACCTCAAGGTAACCTCAAGGTAAGGTAACTAAACTAAGATGCCAAAGAAATATACAAAAATTCCCTTTCGCATACAGAGTGGTACACGGTTGGAACAAGTTAAGTGAGAAGGTGGTGGTGGCCAAGACCGTCAGTAGTTTCAAAGCATTATGTGACAAAGAGTGCTGGGTAGACGGGACACCACGAGCGTAGCTCTAATCCTGTAACTACACTTAGGTAATTACATATGGTGTCAGCAAGCTTACCGTCGAAACACACACAAACAGCCTGCCTATTATTCAAGGCCTTCTCTGAGTACTCTTTATTTTCTTCTCTGAGGCTATGGGTCTCTAATCTTGCACCAGAGGTGGTACCCCTTTTAAGTTTTTAACTACTGCACTGAGTACCTGATTTTGGCAAAAACTTTTTAGTGCAATTGTCAAGGACATAGTTCTTATATGTTTTTTTTATAAATATTCAGGTATAGTTAATGTCAAAATGTTTCAAAACTCAACTATTTATGTTTCAAAACAAAAAAAGTAATGAAAACATTACAAAACATTAAAATATAGCCTAATTAATTAATTAATAAAATAGCACAACTCTCAGAATGCCTAAAGGTGCTTTGAGCAATGAAGTAGTTAATTTTATATATAATATTATATATATAATATATATTTACCTGTGACTACTGCTTAGCAAAAATTTGATCTCTGTGAAAATTGGTCTCGTCATTGCTAGGAGATATTTTAAGACCATGATTTGCTGTGGATGGCACTGTAGTCTTCAAGTCATCAATCTAAAAATAGAGGTAATCTTTTAAAATGTAAATTTTGTATAAAAAAAATGCAAAAATACATTGCAAGAATAATATGAAGTTATTATACAATTTTTGTTAATTATTTAAATATTTGTGAGACATTATTAAAAATGTATGAAGTACAGATTCTCTAAGACCTGATATGTATCTGCTTATGTTCCACCACTTTACATTCAGGGCTGAAGAGAAAACACAGCCAGTAAGGTAATGATCACTTAGGATGGACTGGGATGCCACATGTACTATGATAGGTGGGGGCTAAGCTGCATGAGGCTAGGATGCCCAGCCTGCCTTGTCTAGGCTGGGCTGGGCTAGGCAACACTTGGAAGGAGTCAACAAATCTCTGGAGTGCCTTACTTTTCCTGATATCCTTAAAAAAGCAAGAATGATGCCATTTTATAAAGGAGGCGAGACAGCAGACATAAACAATCAAAGAAAAATATCAAATCTACTTATACTTTCAAAAATATTTGATTTTTTTTTAACAAACATCTCTCTTCCTACTTTGTAAAATTCAACATGAATACAAAGTCCTTGTTAGTTTGGCTTCCGTTTCCAAAAGAGTATCAATGATGCCATTATTAGTTTGCTTGATATAATCTAAACAGCCCTTAAGAACAATGACTTCTCAATTGACCTAAGAAAGGCCTTTGATACTGTAAACCATAACTACCTCTTACTTAAAACTTCACCACTATGGTATTCAAGGCCTTGCTCTGGACTATATTCGTTCCTATCTCAGTGTCCACTGAAATAGGAAAAATTTTTCCTAAAACAATGTCCCTCAAGGATGTCAACCAACCAACTTACACTAAACATAGAAAAAGACCTTCTACATTTTATTTGGTAGAAAATTATAAAATCAGATTCATCTTTAAATAGACAATGTTAACATTACCAATACAAATGAGGGGCAGTTCTTTTGCCTATATATACATAAGACACTGAACTTCAGCACCCACATACAGCACATAACCAAAAAGGTCTCAAAAATGGTCGTTAAAATTTATAAAATCAGATATTACGTTCCCCACCCCGCTCTCCTCCCATTATACTATGCACTTATCTATCCATCAAAAAATTAATATTTTTTTTTAACATTTTATATTCATATATACAAGAGTTCTTACATTCATGTACAACCACTAGCACACATAGCATTTCAGGCAAGTCCTTAATCCTAATTTTCACACACACACACACACATACACACACACACACACACACACACACACACACACACACACACACACACATAGTGTTTGCAAACGAGAACATAGATAGTGTTTGCAAACGAGAACACAAAGGACACGATTCTAACAATGAAAAGCCACCTGCAACATGTGGGGGAATTCAAAAGAGTATTCCTCCAGAGGGACATGACGAGGGAGGAGAGGGCCATGGCGGCAGAAGCAAGGGAGGAGAGGGCCATGGCGGCAGAAGCAAGGAAGAAGCGCAGGGCGAGAGGGGAAAACCAGGAAACCACAGCTCCCAACACATCACCCCCAGAGGCGAGGGGGGAACCCACAACCAGCGACCCAGTAACACCAGCGGGGAGGGCAACCCCACCACCCTCCTCTGCATAGAAAACCCCCCTTTTCTTCCTGTCCTCCCGCCCCATACCCTCCCTGTCCTTCCCCCCTTCACTTGACCCCCCACCCCTCATCCCAGTATCCTCTGCAACCCTGGTATCCACCTCACAAATCCTCACACCCATGGCACAGCTTCCTCCACCAGCAGAACATTCACCAAGGAGGAGATTTGAGAAGGGACAGAAGAAAGTGAGCCTCAAGGCAATGTACACTAACATAGACGGTATTACAAATAAAGCAAATGAACTTGGAGAATGGGTACTAAAGGAAAACCCAGACATAATAGCTCTCACAGAAACAAAGCTGACGGAAACAATAACAAATGCAGTGTTCCCACAGGACTATTATGTTATGAGGAAAGAGAAAGAAGGAAGAGGTGGGGGTGGTGTAGCTCTGCTGGTAAGAAAAGGCTGGGATTTCGAGGAGTTGGTTGTTCAGGGATGTGAAGGTTTCAGTGACTACATAATAGGAACAATAACAACTGGAGGGCAAAAAATTATAGGCGTAGTCATATATAATCCACCACCAAATGACAGAAGACCCAGACAGGAATATGATAGAAACAATATGGCCACCATTAACATAATGGAGAGAGCAGCTTCTGTTGCAGGAATGGATCTGGACTACTAATTATGGGAGACTTCAACCACGGGAAGATAGATTGGGAGAACAGAGACCGGCATGGAGGACCAGAAACATGGAGAGCTAAGCTGCTGGACGTGGCAGCAAGAAACTTTCTAAGCCAGCACATCAAGGATCCAACAAGAATGAGAGGAGAGGATGAACCAGCAATGCTTGATCTGATATTTACCC
>NC_091214.1:11542136-11597136 GCF_040958095.1 Procambarus clarkii
AATTAATAATTGTAATCTGTGATAGGATGTGAAAGTTTTCCACCAGTCTGTGAACTCTGTCTCGACATTGTAAGCAAATCCGAACATCCCCGCATCAGCGAACCATTGTTCGTCGAACCGGGTGAGTAAATCCGGCCTGAAAAGTGTGCGAACTAGCCGGAGATTCGTTGAATCGGGGTACGTTGAATCGAGGTTGTACTTATATATATTATTAAATATGACCGAAAAAGTAAGATTAATAATTCTAACACGAATTTTCTCGATCTTTCTTACGTTTCTTTTCACTGTTGATTATAATTCAAAAATCAATTCTCCAAAATTCATTTTTATTTCTAGTCTGACGCGACACTTGAGTGCGTTCGTAAAACTTATTACATTTCCAAAGACTTTTAGTTTACACACACACACACAACTTTAACTGCATAGAGCTTAAACATCTTCGAGTTTTTATACCTACATTTGGGTGAGGTGACATGTTACAATAGTTTTGGATGGAGTGAAAATAAACTTTTAACACAAGACAGGACACGAAACAAGGGGTATTAAAGGTAGGTAACTGCAGAAGGCCTATTTTTATTGGCCCATATTTCTTGATGCTTCTATATTGGAGCGGAGTCTTGAAGTGGGTAGAATATAGTTGTGCATTAATTGGCTGTTGATTGCTGGTGTTGACTTCTTGATGTGTAGTGTCTCGCATATGTCAAGCCGCCTGCTATCGCTGTATCTATCGATGATTTCTGTGTTGTTTGCTAAGATTTATATATTATAGATATATAAATATATATATATATATATTTAATTATATATATATTTATATATATATAATATATATATATATATATATATAATTATATATAAATATTTATTTATATATATATATATAATTATATATATTTATTTATTTATATATATATATATATATATATATATATAGATATATAAATATATATATATATATAATTATATTTATTTATTTATATATATATATATATATATATATATATATATATATATAATATAATTATATATAGAGGGGAAATATATACATTATATTATATTATACATTATTATTATATTATATATACAGAGGGGAAAGGCGCACTGCATCCAGGGTTCCTGCCCGCCATCTGAGGAGCTGGAGGAACTCGACAACCTATGATAACCATCTTTGTAACCCATATGTAACTCCTTTTTTGTAACAAAGTTCAAATAAAGTAAATATATATGTGTACATACAAAAGAATGCGGGTGGTAGGAGAAGATAATATTAGTGTTCAGTGAGAAACCACAAGGTCTCCTCTGAATACTTTTTATTTTCTTCTCCGAGGCTATGGGTCCCCAGATTGGCACCAGAGGTGGTACCCTCACAACTAATTATATATAAATATTTATATATATATATATATATATATATATATATATATATCGTACCTAGTAGCCAGAACGCACTTCTCAGCCTACTATGCAAGGCCCGATTTGCCTAATAAGCCAAGTTTTCCTGAATTAATATATTTTCTCTAATTTTTTTCTTATGAAATGATAAAACTACCCATTTCATTATGTATGAGGTCAATTTTTTTTATTGGAGTTAAAATTAACGTAGATATATGACGGAACCTAACCAACCCTACCTAACCTAACCTATTAGGTTAGGTTAGGTTGATGAAAAAGTTAGGTTAGGTTAGGTAGTCGAAAAACAATTAATTCATGAAAACTTGGCTTATTAGGCAAATCGAGCCTTGCATAGTAGGCTGAGAAGTGTGTTCTGGCTACTAGGTACGACATTATATATATATATATATATATATATATATATATATATATATATATATATATATTTATATATTTATATATATAGCTCTCAACAGACAGCCAGGCTTCTCCAAGCCAAGATGAGCCATCAAGCAGGGGTAGACAAGGCAGATGTCAGACGTGTGACAAGGTATGCTATATCCGGTTGAGGGACGATAATGTGCGCTTTCATTACCACAACGGAGCCAGGTGTTTGGGTTCTCGGCGCCCTCCCAGGGAGAACACCAATCAACAGCCCACACCGCCCGTAAGGCAAAACACCTCCCAGACCTTCATTCCCACAGAAAACTTATTAGAAGCTATTAAAGCAACATCAGCTAGAACCTTACAACACATCCCTAAAGCAGCCCACCCCCATGCAGCAGCCAAATTATCTGCCCTCCTGAGAAAGGTCAACGACTCTCCTGGAACGACCCAAGCATGGCACAACCTCCTACTGTTTGGCAACATATGTCTAGCCACCCCTGCAAGGAGAGACAAGACCTTAGCTGCCTCAGTCATCAAAGCTATAAATGATTTTCCCAGGGAGGACAACCAGGTGCGCCTTCCCACTCGCGCGAGAAACACCCACGGCAGGAAGAGCAACAGTGCCATATCCGAGACATCAAAAATCAGAACATCAGTCACCAAGAAAATAGAAGAAGGAAACACTATTGGCGCAACAAGAGTCATCACCAGTGAGGACTCAATTGCCGACAGAGATGCCGCAACAGCTCAAGCCCTAAGGGAGAAACACCCACCCAGGGCTCCGCGTGAGGACGACATTGTACAAGTGGGGGCTATCGCAGCAGAACCTCTCTGGGTGGCTGAATCTGTGGTCCATAAAGCAGCCATGTCCTTCCCAACAGGATCAGCAGGTGGGTTCACAGGACTAAAACCCAACCACCTCAAGCAAATGCTCAACCCTGCACTGGGTGACATTGCAAAGAACCTCTTGGTGGAACTAACCAGATTCACCAACACATGTCTAGCTGGCAACATACCAGCGACCATAAGACCTATCTTTTTTGGAGCATCTCTCTGTGCTCTAAAGAAAAAGGATGGAGGGATCAGGCCAATAGCTATGGGCAATTCTCTCCGGCGTCTCGTCGCAAAGGCAGCTACAAGAACAGTTAGTGATGCAGCGGCCAACATGCTGAAGCCAAAACAGCTCGGGTTCGGCATTCCACAAAGGTGTGAGGCGGCAGCCCATGCAGCTCGAGCCTTCATCGCCAGCATCACAGACGAAAAGGCCCTTATCAAGCTAGATTTCAAAAATGCCTACAATTTGGTGCGGAGGGACGCTGTACTCCGAGCGGTTCATAGTCATTTCCCTTCCCTCTACCCTTTTGTACATTCATGCTACAGTATGGACCTTAAGCTACTTTTTGGCGAACATGAAATTGACTCGCGAGAAGGCGTCCAACAGGGTGACCCCCTTTCTCCTCTCCTTTTCTGCTTAGTCATCAAACAAGTCACAGAGGTCCTGTCCAGCGAGCATAACATCTGGTTCTTGGATGATGGTACCCTAGCTGGTTCCCAAGACTCCCTCCTGGAGGACATCAGAAAAATCCAGGAGCAAGGTGCAGTTTTAGGCCTCACCCTGAACCCTTCTAAATGTGAAATAATATGTTCCAACCAGGGCATCGTAGAGAGAATAGAGGGTCTTCTGCCAAATATCCATAAAACTAAACCTGAAGACAGCACACTCCTAGGAGCTCCCCTGGGATTGAAAGCCATCGATGAGGTCCTTGATAAGAAAATTGCCGACCTTAAGAGGATGGATGGGAGGATTGAGGATATTGATGCTCATGATGCACTCTACCTCATCACCAGATGTCTGTCCCTCCCCAGGTTAACCTACTTTCTGAGGTGTTCACCATCTTACAGTAGCCAAAAACTAAGTGAGTATGACCGGTTACTGAAATCAATGCTAGAAAAAGCCCTTAACCTCTCTCTCGATGACCTACAGTGGAAACAAGCCTCTCTTACCGTAAGACTTGGGGGCCTCGGAGTTCGAACAGCAACGCAAATCGCTGTTCCAGCCTTCCTGTCCTCCTTATCAGCATCCTACGACCTTGTGAAGGAAATTCTACCTGCCCACTTACATCAGCTGGCAGGTGCACATGATCCCAATTTTACACGCTGTGCCACAGAGTGGGCCTCTCGTGCAGGCCAATTACCTCAACCACCATCCCCAAAAGCCCACAAGCAATCCAGCTGGGATACCCCCATTGTAGACCAAGTTGCTGCAGAGTGCCTGGGTGCTGCAACAACACAACACGACATTGCTCACCTCACCGCAGTAGCAGCCCCACATGCAGGGGATTTCCTGTTAGCAACCCCAATGTCGGCAACTGGCACGCGTCTCACACCACACGCCATCCGAATTGCTGCAGCTGAAAGAGAGCCCCGTTGCCTAACGCCCCGTAACTCTGATGCTCTTATTGGTCGCCCCTTTGGTATCACAGTGAACCCCTGGAAGAATGGCAAGCAGTTGGTATGGGACTACACGTGCGTATCAACCCTGGCTAACACCTACATTAACCTAAGTGTTGCACAACCAGGTGGCGCTGCCACCCACAGGGAAGCAGCCAAATCCCGAAAGTATAGAGAACTGGATCACCACTACAATTTTGTCCCCATTGCTTCTGAGACACTCGGCGCCTGGGGTAAAAGTGCTACCAGTTTTTTGAAGGAACTGGGTTCTAGGCTCATTGAAACAACAAGGGACCCTAGAGCTGCCAGCTTTCTTTTCCAGTGCCTCAGCGTGGCGATACAGAGGGGAAATGCGCACTGCATCCAGGGTTCCTGCCCGCCATCTGAAGAGCTGGAGGAACTCGACAACCTATGATAACCATCTTTGTAACCCATATGTAACTCCTTTTTTGTAACAAAGTTCAAATAAAGCAAATATATATGTGTACATACAAAAGAATGGGGGTGGTAGGAAACGATAATATTAGTGTTCAGTGAGAAACCACAAGGTCTCCTCTGAATACTTTTATTTTCTTCTCCGAGGCTATGGGTCACCACATTGGCACCAGAGGTGGTACCCTCACAAATTTTTATAAAATATTTATATTTATATATATTTATATATATAAATATATATATATATATATTTAAATATATATATTTATATTTATATATTTATACATTAGGTTAGGTAGGGTTGGCTAGGTTCGGTCATATATCTACGTTAATTTTAACTCGAATAAAAAAAAATTGACCTCATACATAATGAAATGGGTAGCTTTATCATTTCATAACAAAAAAATAAGAGAAAATATATTAATTCATGAAAACTTGGCTTATTAGGCAAATCGGGCCTTGCATAGTATGCTGAGAAGTGTGTTCTGGTTACTAGGTAAGACATATATATATATATATATATATATATATATATATATATATATATATGCACAGACTACCCTATTCCAGTAGCTGAAGTTTATAACTTTTTAGACACTCAACCCACCAGGAGACTCGAACACTGGCCAACAAGGTGGCAGTTGCATGCTGTATCCACTACGCTATACTTCAAAGCCATAATAAGGATTTTGGAATCCTTTTTGGAGAGGATTGGAATTTCTGGTTGGTTAAATACCCCAGAATTCCTACCTCTCTTATTATGGCTTTGAAGTATAGCGTAGTGGATACAGCATGCAACTGCCACCTTGTTGGCCAGTGTTCGAGTCTCCTGGTGGGTTGAGTGTCTAAAAATATATATATATATATATATATATATATATATATATATATATATATATATATATATATATATATATATATTATTAAATATGACCGAAAAAGTAAGATTAATAATTCTAACACGAATTTTCTCAATCTTTCGTACATTACGCTTCACTGTTGGAGGTAAATCAAAAATCAATTCTCCAAAATTCAAAATACAGCGATAGCAGGCGGCTTGACGTTTGCGAGGCACTACACATCAAGAAGTCAACACCAGCAATCAACAGCCAATTATTGCACAACTATATTCTACCCACCTCAAGACTCTGCTCCAATATAGAAGCATCAAGAAATATGGACCAATAGGGTTTCTACAAACACTTCTATTCAATATCCATTGTTTCGTGTTCTGTCTTGTGTTGATGAAATTAATATCCTATTAATACTCTTGTTCTGTCTTGTGTTGATGAAATTAATACCCTATTAATACCACATCTTGTTCTGTCTTGTGTTAATGCCACATCACCCCTTCCACCTCACTCAAATGTAGATATAAAATCGGAGATGCGTAAGTTCTATTCAGTTGTGTATTTGTGAACTAAAGTCTTTGAAAATGTAATAAGTTTTACGAAACGCGCTCGTGTCGCGTCAGACTAGAAATAAAAATGAATTTTGGAGAATTGATTTTTGATTTACCTCCAACAGTGAAACGAAATGTATGAAAGATTGAGAAAATTCGTGTTAGAATTATTAATCTTACTTTTTCGGTCATATTTAATAATATATATATATATATATATATATATATATATATATATATATATATATATATATATATATATTTCTTATGCTTCTTTTCACTGTCGATGGTAATTGAAAAATCAATTCTCCAAAATATATTTTTATTTCTAGTTTGACCCAACACTTGAACGCGTTTTGTAATAACTTATTACATTTTCAAAGATTTTAGTTTACACACAAACACACACAACTATAACCTGCAAACACTAAACAGAGTTCTACTATGCTATAATTTAAACGGCTTTCATCTTATATACCCGCACTGGGGTGAGGCGATATGTTACAACAGTTTTGGATGAGGTGAACAAAACTTTCAACACAAGCCAGAACACGAAACAATAGGTATAATTTGATTAAATTAAAGGGAAGAATGGAAGTAACTGCAAAGGGCCTATTGGCTCATATTTCTTGATGCTTCTATATTGGTGCGGAGTCTTGAAGTGGGTAGAATATAGCTGTGCATTAATTTGCTGTTGATTGCTGGTGTTGACTTCTTGATGTGTAGTGCCTCGCATATGTCAAGCCACCTGCTATTGCTGTATCTGTCGATGATTTCTGTGTTGTTTGTTAAGATTTCTCTGGTGATGGTCTGGTTGTGGGAAGAGATTATATGTTCCTTAATGGAGCCCTGTTGCTTATGCATCGTTAATCGCCTGGAAAGAGATGTTGTTGTCTTGCCTATATACTGAGTTCTTTGAGGCTTACAGTCCCCAAGTGGGCATTTGAAGGCATAGATGACGGTCTCTTTTAAAGCGTTCTGCTTTGTGTCTGGAGTTTCTCATGAGTAGGTTGGCCGTTTTTTTGGGTTTTATAGTAAATCGTCAATTGTATCTTCCGATTTTTGTCTGTAGGGATAACGTTCCTATCAACAATGTCTTTCAGGACCCTTTCCTCCGTTTTATGAGCTGTGGAAAAGAAGTTCCTGTAAAATAGTCTAATAGGGGGTAAAGGTATTGTGTTAGTTGTCTCTTCAGAGGTTGCATGTCGTTTCACTTTCCTTCTTATGATGTCTTCAATGAAACCATTGGAGAAGCCGTTGTTGACTAGGACCTGCCTTACCCTACATAGTTCATCATCGACTTGCTTCCATCCTGAGCTGTGGCTGAGGGCACGGTCGACATAAGCGTTAACAACACTCCTCTTGTACCTGTCTTAGCAGTCACTGTTGGCATTGAAGCACATTCCTATGTTTGTTTCCTTAGTGTAGACTGCAGTGTGGAAACTTCCGCTCCTTTGCATTACTGTTACTTCTAGAAAGGGCAGCTTCCCATCCTTCTCCATCTCCTAAGTGAAACACAACACAGAATTCCGCTCAAATGCCTCTTTCAGCTTCTGCAGATGTCTGACATCAGGTACTTGTGTAAAAATGTCGTCAACATACCTGCAGTATATGGCCGGTTTCAAATTCATGCCGACTAAGACCTTCTGTTCGATGGTACCCATGTAGAAGTTCGCAAGCAGGACACCTAGGGGAGAACCCATGGCGACCCCATCCACTTGTTTATACATACATAACCTAGTGAAAACTATGTCTTTTGAGGATATTTCATTTCAGACTATTAGGAAGGCAACTAGTAGAGATCCCAAATTATATATGTTGAAGAAGTACATCAAATATGGTTGGAATGATAATTTATTATTGGCAGAGTAGGTTGCAGTAAAGGGTGACCTTAGTATTCACCAGGATGTACTCTTACATGGGAATAGAATGGTGGTTCCTCTAGAACAGAGATGCTAGATTTTGGAACAGCTGCATTGAGGCCATAATGGTATAAATACTATGAAGGAAGAAGCTACAAGATGGGTTTGGTGGCCAAAAATGGACCAGGAAATTGCTAAAGTAACTACGAATTGTAACAAATGCTCTAGGAATTATCAGAAACCTCAGGCCCCAATAATTTCTTTGTCATGCACTGGGAAACCCTGGTCTAGACTTCATATAGATTATACTGGCCCTATGGATAACAATTATTACCTGGTGACTGTACATTCATACACAAAATTTATGGATGCTCATGTGTGTAATTCCACATTATCTGTAACTTGTGAACTGCTCAGGAAAACATTTAGTACTTTTGGATTGCCAGACATGGTGGTGTCAGATAATGCTTCTTATTTTTTTGAGGAAATGGAGGATTTTTTTTTTAGAAAGAATGGTATTATACCTATTACACCTACCCCTATAATCCTTCTTCAAATGGTCTGGCTGAGTGAACAGTGGGATCCTTAAAAAAAGGGTTATAGTGATTTAGGGAAGCTGCTATTAATACAAGCTTTGTAGATTTTTGCATTATCAAAGAAAAGCTGTTCATTATGCCACTGGTAAATCTCCTTCTGAATTATTTTTTAATAGGCTCTTCAAATTGCACATGGATGCAGTAAAGACAGATCTAGATAAAGAAAAATCTGTAACTAGCTCAGCCAATCAGTTGGCTAAGGGAGAGGAAGTTACATTTAACGAGGGGGATGCAGTATGTGCAAGGAATTTTGTAATGGGATAAGCATTGGAAAGAAGGGACAATTATGGAAGTCTTGGGCTGCAGTAATTTCACCGTGCAAGTGCAGAATTTTGGGAATATTAATTGAAAAAGATATGCAGATCAACTCAGTCACTGGGAATTCTGAAGTCCCATCAGGAGTGGATGAGGCAAATAGGGATACTCATCCTAATAATGAAGGAATAGCATCTACGGGAGACAGGAAGGCAGAGCAAGGGTCAACAGGGGGTAATGTGGATACAGCTAATCCTAGGGACTTTGCAGTTAGTAATTCAGAAGAAGGTGTCCCAGAAGTAAAAGGCCCGGAGTCCCAGTTGAGAAATTTTGGAAATCATACAAACGCCTGATAAGACTTAATCTGTAGGGATAGAGTTTAATTACATGGGGGATGAATGTTAAGATTAAGTTCTACATAGTTCTCCATAGGTGCATAATGTTTCGAGAAGATGATCTTTTCTTTTATAAGCATTGTAAATAGCAAATCATGTAAACTATAACTGGTGATTATTCTCTCTCTCTCTCTCTCTCTCTCTCTCTGTGTGTGTGTACTCACCTAATTGTGTTTGTGGGGGGTTGAGCTCTGGCTCTTTGGTCCCACCTCTCAACTGTCAATCAACTGGTGTACAGGTTCCTGAGCCTACTGGGCTCTATCATATCAACACTTGAAACTGTGTATGGAGTCTGCCTCCACCATATCACTTCCTAATGCATTCCATTTGTCAACAACTCTGACACTAAAAAAGTTCTTTTTAATATCTCTGACTTATTTGGGCACTCAATTTCCACCTGTGTCCCCTAGTGCGTGTGACCCTTGTGTTAAATAGCCTGTCCTTATCTACCCTATCAATTCCTTTGAGAATCTTGTATGTGGTGATCATGTCCCCAAAACTCTTCTGTCTTCCAGCGATGTGAGGTTTAACTCCCGTAGTCTTTCCTTGTAGCTCATACCTCTCAGCTCGGGTACTAGTCTGGTGACAAACCTTTGAACCTTCTCCAGTTTAGTCTTATGCTTGACTAGATATGGACTCCATTCCGGAGCTGCATACTACAGGATTGATCTGACTTATGTGGTATATAAAGTCTTGAATGATTCCTTACACAAGTTTTTAAATGCTGTTCTTATGTTGGCCAACCTGGCAGATGCCGCTGATATTATCCTCTTGATATGGGCTTCAGGGGACAGGTCTGGCGTGATATCAACCCCCCAAGTAATTCTCTCTGACTCTTCAAGAATTTCATCTTCTAAACGATACCTTGTATCTGGTCTCCTGCTCCCTACACCTATCTTCATTACATTACATTTCCTTGGGTTAAACTCTATCAACCACTTGTTCAAACATATCTTCAGTTCGTCTAGATCTTCTTGAAGCCTCAAGCAGTCCTCCTCTGTCTTAATCCTTCTCATAATTTTGACATCGTCAGCAAACATTGAGAGGAATGATTCTATATCCTCTGGGAGATCATTCACGTATATCAGAAACAGGATAGGACCGAGTACAGAGCCCTGTGGGACTCCACTGGTGACTTCACGCCAATCTGAGGTCTCACCCCTTACTGTAACTCTCAGCTTCCTATTGCTTAGGTACTCCCTTATCCACTGGAGCACCTTACCAGTTACTCCAGCCTGTCTCTCCAGCTAATGTACCAACCTCTTATGGGGTAGTGTGTCAACGGCTTTCCAACAGTCCAAGAAAATACAATCCGCCCAGCCTTCTCTTTCTTGCTTAGTCTTTGTCATCTGGTCGTAGAATTCTATTAAGCTTGTAAGGCAAGATTTACCCTCCCTGAACCCATGTTGATGGGTTGTCACGAAGTCTCTTCTCTCCAGATGTGTTACTAGGTTTTTCTCACGATTTTTCCATCACGTTGCATGGTATACAAGTCAAGAACACTGGCCTGTAGTTCAGTGCCTCTTGTCTGCCACCCTTTTTGTATATTGAGACCACATTAGCCGTCTTCCATATTTCTGGTAGGTCTCCTGTGACCTACTATACACTATGAAGAGTGAGAAGCAAAGTGACTCGGCACACTCTTTCAATACCCATGGTGAGATTCCGTCTGGACCAACAGCCTTTCTCACATCCAGATTCAACAGGTGTCTCTTCACCTCATTTCTCATAATTTCAAAATTTTCCAAGGCCGCCTGGTTTACTGCCCCCCCTCTCCAAGCGCAGTGACCTCACCTTGTTCTATTGTAAAGACCCCCTGGAACCTCTTGCTGAATTCTTCACACACCTCTTTATCATTCTCTGTATACCTGTCCTCGCTTGTTCTAAGTTTCATTACCTGTTCTTTCACTGTTTTCCTCCTGATGTGACTGTGGAGTAACTTTGGTTATGTCTTGGCTTTGCTTACTATATCATTTTCATAATTTTTCTCTGCTCTCTTCTCACATACTCATACTCATTCATACTCATAACATACTCATTCCTGGTTCTCTGGCATCTCTCTCATTGTTTTCTGGTGTTCTGTTATTTTTGAAGTTCCTCCACAACCTTTTGTTCAGTTCCTTTCCTTCCATACTTTCCTTTTTAAACCATGGATTCTTATTTTGCTTCTAGGATTTTTCCTTTTGGGCCGGGATGAACCTGTTTACTACCTCCTGACACTTTTGGGTGACATTCTTCTTCAACATCTCATCTCCTCATAATTTCCCTTTTGGTATGCCAGCCTTTTGTTTCCAAGTTCTTTTCAGGGGGTTATCTTGAGGTTATCTTGAGATGATTTCGGGGCTTTTTTTAGTGTCCCCGCGGCCCGGTCCTCGACCAGGCCTCCACCCCCAGGAAGCAGCCCGTGACAGCTGACTAACACCCAGATACCTATTTACTGCTAGGTAACAGGGGCATTCAAGGTGAAAGAAACTTGGCCCATTTGTTTCTGCCTCGTGCGGGAATCGAACCCGCGCCACAGAATCACGAGTCCTGCGCGCTATCCACCAGGCTACGAGGCACCTCCCACCAGATAAAGCCTAGCTCAACCAGGTACTCGAAGATCAATACACTATGATCACGCATTCCCAAGGGTATTTCCTACCTCACTTCCCTTATATCCCACTCATTTAGGATAAATATCAGATCAAGCATGGCTGGTTCATCTTCCCCTCTCATTCTTGTCGGTCCCTTGATGTGTTGGCTTAGAAAGTTTATTGTTGCCACGTCCAGCAGTTTAGCTCTCCATGTATCTGGTCCTCCATCCTGTTCTCCCAATCTTTCTTCCCGTGGTAGAAGTCTCCCATGATTAGTAGTCCAGATCCATTCTTGCTAGCGACAGAAGGTGCTCTCTCTATTATGTTAATGGTGGCCATGTTGTTTCTATCATATCCCAGTCTGGGTCTTCTGTCATTTGGTGGTGAGTTATATATGACTACAACTATAATTTTTTGTCCTTCAGTTGCTATGGTACCTGTTATGTAGTCACTGAAACCTTCATAGCCCTGAATAACCATCTCCTCATAACCCCAGCCTTTTCTTACCAGCAAAGCCACACCACGACCTCCTCTTCCTTCACTCTCTTTCCTCACAACACAGTAGTCCTGTGGGAACAATGCACAGGACATTATTTGTTATGGTTTTTGCTAGCTTTGTTTCTGTGAGTGCTATTATGCTTGGGGCTTCTTCTAGTACCCATTCCTCAAAGTTCATTTGTTTTATTTGTAATCCCATTTATGTTAGTGTACTTTGTCTTGAGGCTCACTTTCTTCTGTCCCTTCTCATATCCCCTTCTTGGTGAGCGTTCTGCTGATGGGGGAAGCTGTTTCATGGGTGTGAGGATTTGTAAGGTGGATAACAGGGTCTCAGAGGATACTGGGGTGAGGCGTGGAGGGTCAAGTGAAGGGAGGACAGGGAGGGTATGGGATGAAGGGGGAGAAAGAACAGGAAGGAAAAGAGGGGAGGGGGGGACATGGTGGGAGGGAAAGGGTAGCAGGGTGGGAATTGGGTGAAGGGGAAGAGCTGGCTGAGCATTTGAGTGGGATCTGGGAGGGTTTGGGGAGGGGGGGTTTCTATGCAGAGGAGGGTGGTGGAGTTGCCCTCCCCTCTGGTGTTACTGGGTTGCTAGTTGTGGGTTCGCCTCCACCCCTCCTCCCTCTCACCTCTGGGGATGTTGTGTTGGGGGCTGTGATTTCGTGGTTTTCTCCTCTCACCCTGCGCTTCTTCTTTGCTTCCGCCGCCATTGCTCTCTCCTCCCTCGCCATGTCCCTCTGGAGGAATACTTTTTTTTAATTCTCCAACATTTTGCAGGTGGCTCTTCCTTGTTAGAATCTTCTCCTTTGTGTTCTCGTTTGCAAACACTATCTGTAACACACAGTCTCTTTCCTTTTTGTACCAGCCTAACCTGAAACCTTTTAGTTCCAGGAACATTAACTAACCTGTTCCTTAAATGCCCTACACTATCACGTTTACTATTAACTTCTATTACTGAATGAGAATGCATTAGTGATTACGATATGATATTATATAAACCTTGCACACAGTTGAGACGTCAAGAGGCACTTACCAGTTCCCACAAGCAACTCCTCTCCACAAGCACACCTAGGCAAGTTTCTCTGGCGGGTCTTCCTGTCCTGTCCTCCACACTGTATAACCTGGTGCTGGTGATTTTTCTCTGTTTAACACGAAAGTTCTAGTGGTATCACTGTATTTTTGTCCCATGTGTGGTTATACACTTTGTGATAACCTAGATCCGTGAACACGCACTGTAACCCTAATATGCCCGAAAATATCGAGTATTATTGCGCAGCGCGCAAGCCCACGACGCTCCCACGCAACTCTCCGTGGAGAGTCTGGCCACTGACTCCATTCGACTCTCTCCGTATCATGGCATAATGGAACCATCCCCCTGGTATAAAGGCATAAGTGAATAACATTAACTGCCGTTCCCTGTCATGAGCCATCTATTGTAAACAAAGAGTCTCGCTGAATGTTTCATATGTGTGTGTGTGTCGGTACAATAAAAATAAGAAGTACCAACATTTTGAAAAGCGTCTTCTACAGTCAATACATTATGGAATTTCACACCATAAAGTTTGTGAGACACTATTACATTACGTAAAAACTACAATTAATTTTAACAATCGTACCTAATACAAATGAGCAAATCCTCGTTCTTTTCATCAATCCGGAAGTCGGTGGAATGTGAGTCCAGTCTCCTTCTGCAAGAAGAAATATTCACATTAATTTTGTGGAAATCAGTGAGTGATGCTACAGAAATAAGGAACGAAGGACAACATTATTTAACAGGTTCAGTACTCAGTCTGGTGACATCATCTTTTTGGATGTTGAGAGTTATTCACTAACGACCTGCTGGAAGAAATAAAATATCTAGTTATAGTGAGCTCTCACCGGCAGCAAACCACTTCAAAAACCCACAAGAAATTTATGGATGAATTTCTAGAGCTAATGCAGGTAATGGAACCATGCCCCTGGTATCCTGGCATAATGGAACCATGCCCCTGGCATCATGGCATAATGGAACCATGCCCCTGGCATCATGGCATAATGGAACCATGCCCCTGGTATCATGGCATAATGAAACCATGCCCCTGGCATCATGGCATAATGAAACCATGCCCCTGGCATCATGGCATAATGGAACCATGCCCCTGGCATCATGGCATAATGGAACCATGCCCCTGGTATCATGGCATAATGGAACCATGCCCCTGGTATCATGGCATAATGGAACCCATGCCCCTGGTATCATGGCATAATGGAACCCATGCCCCTGGTATCATGGCATAATGGAACCATGCCCCTGGTATCATGGGATAATGGAACCCATGCCCCTGGTATCATGGCATAATGGAACCCATGCCCCTGGTATCATGGCATAATGGAACCATGCCCCTGGTACCATGGCATAATGGAACCATGCCCCTGGTACCATGGCATAATGGAACCATGCCCCTGGTATCAAGGCATAATGGGAACCATGCCCCTGGTATCATGGCATATAATGGGAACCATGCCCCTGGTATCATGGCATAATGGGAACCATGCCCCTGGTATCATGGCATAATGGGAACCATGCCCCTGGTATCATGGCATAATGGGAACCATGCCCCTGGTATCATGGCATAATGGATCCATGCCCCCTGGTATCATAGTATAATGGAACCATGCCCCTGGTACCATGGCATAATGGAACCATCTCATTGGTAATAAGGGTAATGGAACCCCTGGTATCATAGCATAAGTGAATAACATTAAGTGCAGTTCCCTGTCATGAGGCAGCTATTGTAAACAAAGAAGTCTCGCTGTATGTTACATATCTGGTAACTTAATAGAATACTGTAACAGTTCTAATACACAAAACATAAGGAAACCAAAACAAATGACACCTAAGGCTACATGTCAGTCAATTAAGCAATAGAGGTACTAGCTATTTCCATGAAATCATAGTGAATGTCATCTTTTGAAAACAATGTATTGTTACGGACCCGAGCCTAGCGTCCGAGCACGGAGCAGTGACGACCGCGCCATCTGTGGGTCAGCTCCCGAAACCCCCTCCAAATGGACGACGCCACCTAGTGAGGATGAGATATACTGGCCACAAGGGCTAGTTTCCCGTCCTAATCAGCTCGTGACGTAGCCGCTGCTGACCTCTGGTGAGGTTGAGCTTAGACAGCAACGCCATCTATGGAGTGGATAGGTGGGCGTTTGTCTAAGCCTGTAAGTGAGGTGCCCTAGAGTGTCCCTATTACTGATGACGTGTCTGATTACAGAGTAGATCTGGGACTGCTGTAATGGAAGTTGGATCAGTCTACCCAAGGCAGCCGAAGACTCTCCACGTGTTTGCTGCAGCAGCTGTGAGTCACCCCCCGGATGAACACTGTGGTGTTAGCCTGCCTGTGACGTGGCAATTGAGGAATTGTCGTACCTGGGACTGACTGGTGGATGGTGGAGAAGACTAACCACTGGGGTGTTGTGGTGAGGAGAGTGATCTGTGTAATCACACGAGGCTCCTGCCTAGGGCTCGCAACCCTAGTATCGGTCGTGGAGTGGCCTACGCAGCGTTGCTGATTGGAACCTGCCAGCTATAGGCTGGCTTTGTGGTTGACGGCCTCCACGACGGTGCACCTAGTGGGACTGTGATTTGGCTGGCCTGTGGCCGGGGTAGACTCGCTAAGGGAATCAAAGGATTCATCGTGAGGCCACAAGAGAACCAGGACCACTCATCTTGAGCACCGTGAACGTCCAGAGTCTTCAGAGGAAGACCACATTGTATATAATAGTGATTATACCTCCCCCGTGTGATAAGATATATATTATTTATGGTGACGGTGATAATTATATATTTAAGTTTTTGCCTTTGTCTCCCTTCCCCTTTAATTTACTTGCATTACGGATCACATCCCTTGAAAGCCACTACTAGCTTGAGGCCGGATACCCTTACTCTACTGACATCAGAGAAAGAACCCAGTTGCGACCCGAGAGGGCCGTAACATGTATGAAAAAGAGTATATGAGCCCACTCTGATGAAGGCAAGCTGTGTGAAGCTATGCTATCACGGCATTCATATTAACATCATTTTCAAACACCTTAAGTTATTAAATGCTCCAAGGGGACACCCCTTTGAATAGAGCTGGCTCATGGTCCTTGTGACCCACATTAACCTCAGTGGATAGAACTAACTCATTGCTTTTGTGACTCACTGAACCCCGTGAATAGGGCGCGGGATCATAGCCCCTTGTGGTTCATTGACCAATGTGGAGCGTGTGGTCTCATGGCTCTTGTGAACCTTTTACCCATGCGGATATGGGGCGCATGGCTCTTGTGATCCACTGATCCCTGTGGATCTGCATTGATTACTCATGACCGTTTCTTGTGTTTTTGGAACCTGTGCATCTCTGCTGTTCAATACTTCTTTGTTGGTGTTGATGCACATCAGACTGCATTGGCTGTTGATGTCTGTTTCTTGTGTTGTAAGATTCCGTTTATCTTGAGTGGTCACTGCTTCTTGCAGTTGCTTTTGTGAATGTTGATGGTCTCGTGTCTTGACTACCCGACTGTTGTTGATAGTCTGTATGTCCATGTCGCATTATTAGTCCTCTTGTGATCCGTCTTGTCTCAGACTGTCTATTTCTTGGTAACTGTGGTCTGCTGCACGATCTTGTCCATTATTATTCAAGTGATTTTTTTCGTCTGTTATTGTGAGGTGCTCTGCGTCATCTGTAGGCAAGTGATAATGGTCTCTGCCATGATCTTAACGATGTTTTTCAGCTGAACTTCTGAAAAACTGTAAATTTGTTGTGTTGATTCCGAAAGAAATTGCTTTTTGCTTTTTTGCTTTTGTTGTATTTTTGCAGAATTGTTATGTATTTTCTGATATGGAGTTGACAGATTTGGAAAAGGTTGTTCGGTGAGAGTGGGTGTCTACTGTGGCTGTGCACGAGTGTTTCAGACGATGGTGTTGGTGAATATAGTTTTGGTCTGTGTGTTTATCCTAGTCTGAGCTGTCTGTACATTTTCTTTCCATGCAGAGCAGGTTGTGCTCCAGGCATGATGTTTGCCTCCACAATTTGGACATTTGGCTTTTGTGATCTGGTTTGCCTTGTGCTTGGCTATACAGTCTTAGGTTGGATACCTCAGGCTGCACACTTCGCATCTCAGCTGTCCTGTCCGGTGCAGTGTGATTTATGGTGGCCGTATTTCTGAAATTTGAAGGTTCCGGGATGTATGGTCTCTGCTGGTATATTCCCCAATTTCCAAGATTGAATGTTTCAGGCATATGTCCCATGACGGTCACCAGAACCTGACGCTCACCAGAACCTGATGTCTACTTTTGTGCGGCATCGTTCCACATTCCGGATTTGCTCGTGTTCTAGTATTGGATCCAGTGGAAAGTAATTCGGTATGTTGATCAGACCACACACTAGAAGGTGAAGGGACGACAACGTTTCGGTCCGCCCTGGACTATTCTCAAGTCGATCGACTTAAGAATGGTCCAGGACGGACCGAAACGTCGTCGTCCCTTCACCTTCTAGTGTGTGGTCTGGTCAACATACTTCAGCCACGTTATTGTGACTCATCGCCTGCGTAATTCGGTATCCCAAAAGCACGACTCCCGTGCATCTTTCTGAAGGGTTCAGCTACTCCAAGCATACAGGTTTCCCATGCAGAACTGTTACGTTTTCTAAGTAATTTGCAGTTTGTTGGTCTCGTGGTGTCATTATAACTTGTCCTTTCAGGTTGATTGTGGTGGAAAGTTTGAGGTCTGGTTGTTCCTCTTCCATTGCCGTTACTACTCCATATGCTGTAGAAAAGTGGTCTGTCTGCATTATCTTGAATTTTGAAAGATGTGCAGAGTCTGACGATGTCTGGTGTGCAGCCTGCTAACAATTCCGCCGGCAGCGACTCTGATATACAGCTATGCACATCGGAGATTATTAAACGGTATGGTTGCGGCAGCACCCATCTCAGCCTCCTATTCCTCAGTTGTGAAACGGGCTGAGATGTGAACCTTCACAGACCACTGGTCGAAGCAAACCAAACCTGCACCTCACCCAATCCTTGTGTTGGTCAACAGAACGGGAAACAGACCCGGAAACAGACCCGGAAACCTGCCACCCATCCCCTGAACTTTTTCGCACTTCATAGGAAGGCTTACACATGTGGGTGTAGTGAAGGCGACATCCTGTGCGAGCCTGCCTTACAGGGGGCTCTTATTCCCTGGAACTAAACCCCTTATACAGGGGTTTATTTCCATCAAGATCTTGCTGGACGCCTTGAAGTGAGATGTGTACGGATGGGAGGTCAGCAGAGACTTCAAAATGCAGGTGTTCCTGAAGGGTCTTCAAGGTGGTTATACAAAGTTTCCCTGCTATCATTACCTTTGTGACAGTAGAGGCATCAGGACGTACTACCATAGGCGGAAATGGCCAGAGCAGACAGAATTCTCTGTGGGGAGGAACAACGTCAAGCAGTAGCCATTGATGGACTCTTGAAAGCGGTTTGGAAGAGCACAGTAGTTCAGGGCTTCCTGGCCAATCACAAGGCCAAAAACAATGGGGAGCTAACTGAGACTGGCGAAGAACTACGGCTGTAAGATGACCTTTATTCAGAGGAGCAAGGCGAGCATTTTCAGCAGACTATGCTGGACTTTGAACACCACTACCAAGGACAGTATAACGAGAACATGATTGCAAACTTCATTTCGGGGGCTCATATGTAAGAGTGATTTACAAAATAATTATAAATAGCGAAAACTACTATTCAATATTTTAGTCATTTCTCGTCATATTGGAGAGCCTCTACCATCCTACAGTGTGTGAGTTTGCTACGGAAATTTTGCTTTTAGCAAGATGTCATTTAAGGAGTTACCTCGTTTTCAAGCTAACATGGATATTTCTTGTGGAAATTTCTTCCATGCTGTATGATTTCCATAGACTCCTTAGATATTCCCAGAGGTTAATGAGTTATCTCCGGAGCTGCCCTGCAATTCCTGGAAAATTGAGGGATAGGAGGATTAGCCTCTCATTAGTTGGCTGCTGTCCCCTTTGTTGTAGCAATGAAGATCTGGTTCTTTGTGCTAACTTTATATCTGCACCTTGTAGGATTTTATGAGAGTATCCTCTGTGTCTGAAAAAATCCCAGACACACTTAAGGACCTGCCCCCCCAGTCTATCCCCATCGCTGACTATTTGTTTTAGTCGGGTTCCCAGGGAGTAGGAAAGGGATCTCTTTAATGACAGTGGATGGCATGACGAGTAGTGGAGATGCGAGTGTTTGTTCCTTGGTTTGTAAAAGAATGTCGTTTGAATCTTCCTGGGTTCGTCGAAATAAACATGCGTCCAAAACGTTTAGTGCTGTTTCAATAATTTCTAGGGTGGACTCCATTTGTCCAGGCGAAGAGAGCTGTGAGATCGTATTCACTTCCCATTATTACTCCAAAAATATCATCTATGTAGCGCCGGTAGATCCACTGCTGGTCTGTACTCTTGCCTGGTTGCCTCAAATGCGTGTACAAATATTTCCGCGATGGTTACACTACTAGATATCCCAAACACATTTCTTTAAGTTGTCTGTAGGTCTTCCCGTCGAAAGTCAGGATGGTGTCCTCATATGTATTTTTGCCTCTTGTAGGAGCTCTATGGTCGGGGGCTTCCAGACACCTGCCTCCTAAAGTTCGTGCAGGATCTTGTGGTTATGTCAATAAATGTCGCCACTCGCCATGCTGCTTCTCGTTGCGGAAAACTTGGGTACAAGAATACTTTATCAAGCGAAAATACACATGTTCCTTGTGGCAGGTCACTTTACTGCCGCAAGCATTCGAGGAAGTCAGAAGTATCCTTTAGTCGTTCTGGGAGAAGATTTAATAGCTGTGTGAGTATAGCTGTACAGATGGGGTCAACGTTTTGTTGCAGCCACTCAACACTGGTCAGCCTGGCCGTGAGCCTGTTGCTTGTAACCTGTCTCTATGGATTTTTGGGAGACTTTTGATGGAAAGTTAAGAAAAACATATCGTCTCCGCTGTGAGACAACTTCCTACTCCCTGGGACTCCGACTGAAAAAATAGTCAGTGATGGGGAGAGACTAGAAGGTATCCTTTAGCGTCTTTGGGATTTCTTTCAGACACAGAGGATACCCGATAAAATCCTACAAGATACATATAGAAAGTTTGCACAAAGATCCAGATCTTCATTACTAAAACACAGGTGACAACAGCCGACTAATGAGAGGCTAATCCCCCATCCCTCTATTTTCCAGGAATTGAGGAGCTGCTCCAGAGAAAACTCATTAACCTTTGGGGATATCTAAGGAGTCTACACGGAAATCATCCAGCATGGAAGAAATTCCCACAAGAAATATCCATGAGGTAAATCCTTAAATGACATCTTCGTAAAAGCAAAATTTCCCTAGCAAACCCACACCCCGTAGGGTCAAGGAGGCCCTCCAATATATCGAACTTTCCAATTGTATAAATTGCTTGACAACACTGCACTGACTGTGAGTTCTCATCGATTTGTTTTTATACTTCTAGTCGGTGGCAGTTGGGATGTGGTGGCAACGTTAGAGACACTGGAGACCATCCTGGGTGTACAACTGACATGCCGACAAGATCTTATCAACCTGTTTTTTATTTAATTGGAGAATCAGGATCCAGCTCACCAGCTATACAGCAAGGCAATGCGTCTTGCTTTCACCAGCCACTGGTTTACCAGCCCAGACATGTACTATGGTGCAGTTCTACTTCAGTCAAAATCTGAGAGAAGCTATTACCCTGCAGTTAAAACGCCTTCTTTTTGATGATAACTGACCGCTCAGTGGGTCAAGCTCCCGGTCGCCGCGATGTGACGCATCCTCAGCACATCTTCCTCGTCATCACAGCGAATCCGTCTACATACAAGGCCAGCTTCTGGACCCCATTTCTCCTGGCAGTCTCGGCTTAAACTATTCTTGGTTCGAGCCTTCTCACAAGTCTCAAATTGTCGAAATAAGTCCAGGTAAGAACGGGAGAACAGACAGGATGTCCGCCACCTCTCGTGCTCGAAAGTGAAGTGACGAGCTGCTGCCAGTCGGCGTCTCATGGTGTGACGTCACCGTCTTGGGAGATGCTGACCACTCCACACCACCTTCTCTTGCTCATTTTATACTCGCATGCTCCTTGTATTTCCTGGGGAATCCCCACCTCCTCCGGGAAAAGGTACATCAACTTCTGAGCCTTCCTCCTCTCATTATGTCCTTAACTCCTCATGAATCTCATTATTCTTTTTCTTATTAACCTACTTTCATATACAAATCCTATCCCAATATGTACAGATCCTTATATATGGAGGGAACGGCCAGGAACAACTCTCATGAGACGGGAGCCGAGGCTACGTCCACTCTTGTTCATGACACCAGGTAATTACAAACTGGGCTCAGGTCTCCACCTCTGAAATGTTACCAGCTAGCAGAAGGGAGAAATTGTATTGGAAGTCCGAAGACAGAAATGCTCTCATTAATTTTATGTTGAACAAGCAATATGAAGAATGTGATGTTCCATATACTGGTTAAGATGCAACCCTCACCAGGAGCAGTAACACTGCTCCTGGTGAGGGTATCACCAGGAGCAGTAGCACTGCTCCTGGTGAGGGTATCACCAGGGTCAGTAACACTGCTCCTGGTGATGGTATCACCAGGGGCAGTAACACTGCTCCTGGTGAGGGTATCACCAGGGGCAGTAGCACTGCTCCTGGTGAGGGTATCACCAGGGGCAGTAACACTGCTCCTGGTGAGGGTATCACCAGGGTCAGTAGCACTGCTCCTGGTGAGGGTATCACCAGGGGCAGTAACACTGCTCCTGGTGAGGGTATCACCAGGGTCAGTAGCACTGCTCCTGGTGAGGGTATCACCAGGGTCAGTAACACTGCTCCTGGTGAGGGTATCACCAGGGTCAGTAGCACTGCTCCTGGTGAGGGTATCACCAGGGGCAGTAACACTGCTCCTGGTGAGGGTATCACCAGTGTCAGTAACACTGCTCCTGGTGAGGGTATCACCAGGGTCAGTAACACTGATCCTGGTGAGGGTATCATCAGGGTCAGTAACACTGTTCCTGGTGAGGGTATCACCAGGGTCAGTAACACTGATCCTGGTGAGGGGTATCACCAGGGTCAGTAACACTGCTCCTGGTGAGGGTATCACCAGGGGCAGTAACACTGCTCCTGGTGAGGGTATCACCAGGGGCAGTAACACTGCTCCTGGTGAGGGGTATCACCAGGGGCAGTAACACTGCTCCTGGTGAGGGGTATCACCAGGGGCAGTAACACTGCTCCTGGTGAGGGGTATCACCAGGGGCAGTAACACTGCTCCTGGTGAGGGTATCACCAGGGTCAGTAACACTGCTCCTGGTGATACCATGCACCAGCAGTCTCACGGTACCTGCACCACGGACCATCAGTCTCACGGTACCTGCACCACGGACCATCAGTCTCACGGTACCTGCACCACGGACCATCAGTCTCACGGTACCTGCACCACGGAAAAGCAGTCTCACGGTACCTGCACCACGGACCATCAGTCTCACGGTACCTGCACCACGGAAAAGCAGTCTCACGGTACCTGTACCATCAGTCTCACGGTACCTGTACCATGGACCAGCAGTCTCACGGTACCTGTACCATCAGTCTCACGGTACCTGTACCATGGACCAGCAGTCTCACGGTACCTGTACCATGGACCAGCAGTCTCACGGTACCTGTACCATGGACCAGCAGTCTCACGGTACCTGTACCACGGACAACCAGTCTCACGGTACCTGTACAAAAACCCAACCAACCTGATGCTTTTCGCCCCATCTCATTGACCAGTAGCATGAGTAAAACCTTTGAGAGAATGGTGCTTAATAGATTACTGTATCGAGGTAATGAGCACATGTTACATGATATCAACGTTATCATACATGGTAACTGTGTACACAACTGTGTCACAACCTTGTTCACTCTTCGTGGAAATAGAAGACATAAATACACAACAATTCTAGACTTAAAAAATGAATTTGATATTACTAAGTGGGAAGTTATTTTGTATGATTTAGCTTGAGTGGATATAAGTGATGAGTTGTTACAATGGATACGATGTTGTCTTACCAACCGCAAGTTCTCTGCACTGTTCCAGGGATTCAAAAATTAAACTAAATTATTGCATCTAGACACCCCACAAGGTGTACTAAGTCCCTCCCTTCTTTAATGTATTAATGTCTTACTAAAATCAATAGCAACTAGTCCTACAGACATAACTAGATATGAAGATGAGCATATTAAAACCCACCAAGAAATGCACTCTTTAAATTGTATACATACAGCTTGTGGCATGAATGGTCTTGTCACACACCTTGTGAGAGCCTTGGTCTTGTCACACACCTTGTGAGAGCCTTGGTCTTGTCACACACCTTGTGAGAGCCTTGGTCTTGTCACACACCTTGTGAGAGCCTTGGTCTTGTCACACACCTTGTGAGAGCCTTGGTCTTGTCTCACACACACACACCTTGTGAGAGCCTTGGTCTTGTCTCACACACACACCTTGTGAGAGCCTTGGTCTTGTTTCACACACACACCTTGTGAGAGCCCAGGTCTTGTCTCACACACATCTTGTGAGAGCCTTGGTCTTGTCTCACACACACACACCTTGTGAGAGCCCAGGTCTTGTCTCACACACATCTTGTGAGAGCCTTGGTCTTGTCTCACACACACACACCTTGTGAGAGCCCAGGTCTTGTCTCACACACATCTTGTGAGAGCCTTGGTCTTGTCTCTCAGACACACACCTTGTGAGAGCCCAGGTCTTGTCTCACACACATCTTGTGAGAGCCTTGGTCTTGTCTCTCAGACACACACCTTGTGAGAGCCCAGGTCTTGTCTCACACACATCTTGTGAGAGCCTTGGTCTTGTCTCTCAGACACACACCTTGTGAGAGCCTTGGTCTTGTTGTACACACATCTTGTGAGAGCCTTGGTCTTGTCTCTCAGACACACACCTTGTGAGAGCCCAGGTCTTGTCTCACACACATCTTGTGAGAGCCTTGGTCTTGTCTCACACACACACACCTTGTGAGAGCCCAGGTCTTGTCTCACACACATCTTGTGAGAGCCTTGGTCTTGTCTCTCAGACACACACACGCACCTTGTGAGAGCCTTGGTCTTGTCTCTCAGACACACACACACACCTTGTGAGAGCCTTGGTCTTGTCACACACACACACACACACACACACACACACACACACACACACACACACACACACCTTGTGAGAGCCTTGGTCTTGTCTCACACACACACACACACACACACACTAGGGGGCCTCGTAGCCTGGTGGATAGCGCGCAGGATTCGTAATTCTGTGGCGCGGGTTCGATTCCCGCACGAGGCAGAAACAAATGGGCAAAGTTTCTTTCACCCTGAATGCCCCTGTTACCTAGCAGTAAATAGGTACCTGGGAGTTAGTCAGCTGTCACGGGCTGCTTCCTGGGGTGTGTGTGTGTGTGGTGTGGGGGGAAAAAAAAAAAAAAAAAAAGTAGTTAGTAAACAGTTGATTGACAGTTGAGAGGCGGGCCGAAAGAGCAAAGCTCAACCCCCGTAAAAACACAACTAGTAAACACACACACACACACACACCTTCAGAACATTATATACCACATATGTCAGACCAATCCTGGAGTATGCGGCTCCAGTATGGAGTCCATATCTAGTCAAGCATAAGACTAAAATGGAAAAAGTTCAAAGGTTTGCCACCAGACTAGTACCCGAGCTGAGAGGTATGAGCTACGAGGAGAGACTACGGGAATTAAACCTCACTTCGTTGGAAGACAGAAGAGTTAGGGGGGACATGATCACCACATTCAAGATCCTCAAGGGAATTGACAGGGTTGATAAAGACAGGCTGTTTAACACAAGGGGCACACGCACTAGGGGACACAGGTGGAAACTGAGTGCCCAAATGAGCCACAGAGATATTAGAAAGAACTTTTTTAGTGTCAGAGTGGTTGACAAATGGAATGCATTAGGAAGTGATGTGGTGGAGGCTGACTCCATACACAGTTTCAAGTGTAGATATGATAGAGCCCAATAGGCTCAGGAACCTGTACACCAGTTGATTGACAGTTGAGAGGCGGGACCAAAGAGCCAGAGCTCAACCCCCGCAAGCACAACTAGGTGAGTACAACTAGGTGAGTACACTCCCACACACACACACACCTTGTGAGAGCCTTGGTCTTGTCACACACACACCTTGTGAGAGCCTTGGTCTTGTCTCACACACACCTTGTGAGAGCCTTGGTCTTGTCTCACACACACACACTCCTTGTGAGAGCCTTGGTCTTGTCCCACACACACACACTCCTTGTGAGAGCCTTGGTCTTGTCACACACACACACCTTGTGAGAGCCTTGGTCTTGTCACACACACACACCTTGTGAGAGCCTTGGTCTTGTCTCACACACACACCTTGTGAGAGCCTTGGTCTTGTCTCACACACACACACTCCTTGTGAGAGCCTTGGTCTTGTCTCTCACACATTGTGAGAGCCTTGGTCTTGTCACACACACACATTGTGAGAGCCTTGGTCTTGTCACACACACACCTTGTGAGAGCCTTGGTCTTGTCTCACACACACACCTTGTGAGAGCCTTGGTCTTGTCTCACACACACACACACTTTGTGAGAGCCTTGGTCTTGTCTCTCACACACCTTGTGAGAGCCTTGGTCTTGTCACACACACACCTTGTGAGAGCCTTGGTCTTGTCTCACACACACACACTCCTTGTGAGAGCCTTGGTCTTGTCTCTCACACATTGTGAGAGCCTTGGTCTTGTCACACACACACCTTGTGAGAGCCTTGGTCTTGTCTCACACACACACACCTTGTGAGAGCCTTGGTCTTGTTTCTCACACACCTTGTGAGAGCCTTGGTCTTGTCACACACACACCTTGTGAGAGCCTTGGTCTTGTCACTCACACACCTTGTGAGAGCCTTGGTCTTGTCTCACACACACCTTGTGAGAGCCTTGGTCTTGTCTCACACACACACCTTGTGAGAGCCTTGGTCTTGTCTCACACACATTGTGAGAGCCTTGGTCTTGTCTCACACACACCTTGTGAGAGCCTTGGTCTTGTCACTCACACACCTTGTGAGAGCCTTGGTCTTGTCTCACACACATTGTGAGAGCCTTGGTCTTGTCTCACACACATTGTGAGAGCCTTGGTCTTGTTCCACACACACCTTGTGAGAGCCTTGGTCTTGTCACACACACACACACACCTTGTGAGAGCCTTGGTCTTGTCACACACACACCTTGTGAGAGCCTTGGTCTTGTCTCACACACACACACACCTTGTGAGAGCCTTGGTCTTGTCTCACACACACACACACCTTGTGAGAGCCTTGGTCTTGTCTCACACACACACGCACCTTGTGAGAGCCTTGGTCTTGTCTCACACACACACACACACCTTGTGTGAGCCTTGGTCTTGTCACACACACACCTTGTGAGAGCCTTGGTCTTGTCTCACACACACCTTGTGAGAGCCTTTGTCTTGTCTCACACACACACACACCTTGTGAGAGCCTTGGTCTTGTCTCTCACACACACACACCTTGTGAGAGCCTTGGTCTTGTCTCTCACACACACACACCTTGTGAGAGCCTTGGTCTTGTCTCACACACACCTTGTGAGAGCCTTGGTCTTGTCACACACACACCTTGTGAGAGCCTTGGTCTTGTCTCACACACACACACACCTTGTGAGAGCCTTGGTCTTGTCTCACACACACACACACCTTGTGAGAGCCTTGGTCTTGTCACACACACACCTTGTGAGAGCCTTGGTCTTGTCACTCACACACCTTGTGAGAGCCTTGGTCTTGTCTCACACACACCTTGTGAGAGCCTTGGTCTTGTCTCACACACATTGTGAGAGCCTTGGTCTTGTTCCACACACACCTTGTGAGAGCCTTGGTCTTGTCTCACACACACACCTTGTGAGAGCCTTGGTCTTGTCTCACACACATTGCGAGAGCCTTGGTCTTGTCTCACACACACACACACACCTTGTGAGAGCCTTGGTCTTGTTTCACACACACCTTTTGAGACAAGACCAAGGCTCACATGGTGTATGAGTGAGACAAGACCAAGCCTCTCACAAGGTGTGTGTGAGACAAGACCAAGGCTCTCACAAGGTGTGTGTGAGACAAGACCAAGTCTCTCACAATGTGTGTGAGACAAGACCAAGGCTCTCACAAGGTGTGTGAGACAAGACCAAGCCTCTCACAAGGTGTGTGTGAGACAAGACCAAGGCTCTCACAAGGTGTGTGTGAGACAAGACCAAGTCTCTCACAATGTGTGAGAGACAAGACCAAGGCTCTCACAATGTGTGTGAGACAAGACCAAGGCTCTCACAAGGTGTGTGTGAGACAAGACCAAGGCTCTCACAAGGTGTGTGAGAGACAAGACCAAGTCTCTCACAATGTGTGAGAGACAAGACCAAGGCTCTCACAATGTGTGTGAGACAAGACCAAGGCTCTCACAAGGTGTGAGACAAGACCAAGGCTCTCACAAGGTGTGTGTGAGACAAGACCAAGGCTCTCACAATGTGTGAGAGACAAGACCAAGGCTCTCACAATGTGTGTGAGACAAGGCCAAGGCTCTCACAAGGTGTGTGTGAGACAAGACCAAGGCTCTCACAATGTGTGTGAGACAAGACCAAGGCTCTCAAGTTGGGAGAGCCTTGTTAATAACAAGGAGGTTAGTACCCAATGTATACACCTCTCTCTGGTCTCCCTGGCCACAGGGACGTTGAGCCCTGAAATCATCCCAAGGTAACCTCCCAAGGATACCTGACCCTACGCCATAATTGCAGCTACAGTCATTATTCTCGGTCTCTGCTGAAGCGGTTCCCAGGGTGGGATCGAAGAATACAGTCAATATTTCCTAAATTTGTTTAAAATAGTGGGTTATTATTTTCACTGTTTAGTGCACCATTGTACTTCATTCTCCTCTACACCTATGATGAATCTCCTTCCGACAACTACTACTTCAATTTGGTTGATGGTGTTAAAGATTGATTACGACGTTTACAATCTGCCCTGAATGCCACCAAGGAGAAAATATTATTTCCCCTCACAGTGTCTACAAGAACAGGTGTGTCCTCCACTTTTGGTTGCCATAAGTTTGGAAATCTTTTGGCTAACAGTTTGCCCGAGTATATCAGATCAATTCTCGAAAACAAAATCAAAATCTCCTCCACTGAGTGCTATTATTAATACTTCAAACTACATCAGGCAATTTGTAATTTTAAAATTAATTTTCTTGGCAATGCAACTTTTGAACAATTAATGCATTTTGCACAAAATGGTGCTAACTGCATAGGATAGAAACAAAGAATAAGTTAATAACAAACTCAATAGACTCCATAATAATAGTTAAGGAATCTATTGAGTCTTTCCAAATACTATTAAGGAATAGTATTTGGTCAAAATTCTCACTTAAAGAGAATGTTATGAATCTGACAAAGTGTTAAGAATAAGAGGAATAATGCGTTGGATTACATCCTTCACCTTGACAGTTCATGAGTAACAATAATTATGATCAGGATCTCCATTGTCTTAAAGCTATGATGTTACTAGCAATCGTTGCTAATAATTTTGTGGATGCTTTGTTTTGCAATTAATGTGGCTGTTTCAAAACTATACCAATTAGCACTAATTAATCTAAAAAACAATGATGAAATTATAATTATATAATTTTCCGAAACATTGGTATTCTATATAGTAGGAATATAAAAACATGTGCGTATTCGAATATGTTGAGTCAAAATTTGAAAGCAATCAGTTGCTCTTACGTCCAACAGATGGCGCTGTTTTTCAAAAAAAGCATGTTTTTTCCTGTCACAGGTGTGGCATGTATATAGTAGGTATATAGAAACACTCACCTATTCGAATGCAACATTGAATCAAAATTTCAAAACAATTGGTAAATAGGTTTCAATGATTTCCCTCATGAAAAGTCTTTTTTTAAAGCATGTTTTTTTCCATCACAGACGTGATACCTATGAAGTATATACATAAAAACCCGCTCAGATGTGAATAGAACGTTGTGTGAAAATGTCAGTGCAATCAGTGAAGAAGTTTTGGAGATTAGCGATTTTGAACAAGCGAACATTTACATTTTTATTTATATAGACTAGCTGTACCCGGCCAGACGTTGATGTGGCTCAGTACCCGGCCACACGTTGATGTGGCTCAGTACCCGGTCACACGTTGCTGTGGCTCAGTACCCGGTCACGCGTTGCTGTGGCTCAGTACCCGGCCACACGTTGATGTGGCTCAGTACCCGGCCACACGTTGATGTGGCTCAGTACCCGGTCACACGTTGATGTGGCTCAGTACCCGGTCACACGTTGATGTGGCTCAGTACCCGGCCACACGTTGCTGTGGCTCAATACCCGGTCACGCGTTGCTGTGGCTCAGTACCCGGTCACACGTTGATGTGGCTCAGTACCCGGTCACACGTTGATGTGGCTCAGTACCCGGCCACACGTTGCTGTGGCTCAGTACCCGGTCACGCGTTGCTGTGGCTCAGTACCCGGTCACACGTTGATGTGGCTCAGTACCCGGCCACACGTTGATGTGGCTCAGTACCCGGTCACGCGTTGCTGTGGCTCAGTACCCGGTCACGCGTTGCTGTGGCTCAGTACCCGGCCACACGTTGATGTGGCTCAGTACCCGGCCACACGTTGATGTGGCTCAGTACCCGGTCACGCGTTGCTGTGGCTCAGTACCCGGCCACACGTTGATGTGGCTCAGTACCCGGCCAGACGTTGATGTGGCTCAGTACCCGGCCACACGTTGATGTGGCTCAGTACCCGGTCACACGTTGATGTGGCTCAGTACCCGGTCACACGTTGATGTGGCTCAGTACCCGGTCACGCGTTGCTGTGGCTCAGTACCCGGTCACACGTTGATGTGGCTCAGTACCCGGCCACACGTTGATGTGGCTCAGTACCCGGTCACGCGTTGCTGTGGTTCAGTACCCGGTCACGCGTTGCTGTGGCTCAGTACCCGGCCACACGTTGATGTGGCTCAGTACCCGGCCACACGTTGATGTGGCTCAGTACCCGGTCACGCGTTGCTGTGGCTCAGTACCCGGTCACGCGTTGCTGTGGCTCAGTACCCGGCCACACGTTGATGTGGCTCAGTACCCGGCCACACGTTGATGTGGCTCAGTACCCGGTCACGCGTTGCTGTGGCTCAGTACCCGGCCAGACGTTGATGTGGCTCAGTACCCGGTCACACATTGATGTGGCTCAGTACCCGGTCACACGTTGATGTGGCTCAGTACCCGGTCACACGTTGATGTGGCTCAGTACCCGGCCAGACGTTGATGTGGCTCAGTACCCGGCCAGACGTTGATGTGGCTCAGTACCCGGCCAGACGTTGATGTGGCTCAGTACCCGGCCACACGTTGATGTGGCTCAGTACCCGGCCACACGTTGATGTGGCTCAGTACCCGGCCACACGTTGATGTGGCTCAGTACCCGGTCACACGTTGATGTGGCTCAGTACCCGGTCACACGTTGATGTGGCTCAGTACCCGGTCACACGTTGATGTGGCTCAGTACCCGGTCACACGTTGATGTGGCTCAGTACCCGGCCAGACGTTGATGTGGCTCAGTACCCGGCCAGACGTTGATGTGGCTCAGTACCCGGCCAGACGTTGATGTGGCTCAGTACCCGGTCACACGTTGATGTGGCTCAGTACCCGGTCACACGTTGATGTGGCTCAGTACCCGGTCACACGTTGATGTGGCTCAGTACCCGGTCACACGTTGATGTGGCTCAGTACCCGGTCACACGTTGATGTGGCTCAGTACCCGGTCACACGTTGATGTGGCTCAGTACCCGGTCACGCGTTGATGTGGCTCAGTACCCGGTCACACGTTGATGTGGCTCAGCAACGCGTGTGTTGCTGAGCTACGGCAACCTTCCCCTGTCCCCCCCAGTCCTCCCCAAAATTCCCCCCTCCCCTCGTCCTCCCAACCATTATCCTCTTCCCCATCCCCTTGTCCACGGCACCATGCCCCACTCCACCGTCCCCTCGTCTTCCCCACTTCACCATCTCCCACTCCCCTGTCCCCTTGTCTTCCCCACCATTCTCCATTGCCCCGTTCCCTTCGGCCCCACCATCCCCAACTCCCCCGTCTCCTGATCCTCCCCATCATTAACTCCTCCCCTGTCCCCTCGTCCTTCCCACCATTCCCCACTCCGTCGTCTGATGCATCCTCAAATTATCTGATGTTCCCATCACAGAAAAATAAGAACAGTTAAAAGAATGAAAAAATAAAAAAAATAAACAATACTCTCGAAATGAACGGTATGGTAAAGAACACAGCTCAATTCCAACACAATGTCACAAAATAATTTAATCAAAATGAAAAAAATCAAAATCTATGAAAATTAAATTGCAATCGGAAACATTGACATGGATTTGTTATATATTTAGTATAGCGAGAGTGTTGCTCTTACGTGCAACAGATGGCGCTGTTTGTAAAAAAAAAACATGTTTTTACCTGTCACAGGTGTGACAGCTATATAGTAGGTATATAAAAACATGCGCATATTTGAATGGAACGTTGTGTCAACATTTCAAAGCAATCAGTGAAAAACTTATGGAGATTACAGCGTGTGTTGCTCTTACGTCCAACAGATGGTGCTGTTTTTTTTTCGAAAAAACGCATGTTTTTTCCTGTCACAGGTGAGGCATGAATATACTAGTAGGCAGTCATCAGTCTCGGAAAACTATGGAGTTGTGCTCTGGTGTCGGCATGGTCTGGAGTATCCTTACCAGGGTGCAAAGCCAGGGTAGGTTGGTTCGGGGGAGAAGCTGTTACCCAGGCAGCAGGCCCCCCCCTTTCCACAGCGCTGAAAGTCTCAAATGGAAAGCCATATGCCAATACGATTGGTTCTAACGCTATCACAGGAACTGAGTTCCGGGGTTGACCTCGAAGTTGGTGAAAAAAGGCACAGGGACCTCTAACTGCAGAGACCGCCGTGGTCGGGGCCGGAGAAGAACCCCCTCATCAAGGGCAAAAACAACCCCAGCCTCCAGAAGCAGAGCCTGGGCCGCTCGACCCCCAGGAGGTGGACGTCCCAGTCCCGCACCTACGGGTTCCAGACAGAGATCATCACAGCCCTCTTTCACCCGAGGCCGTCTTGTTGGAAATAACCAACAGTTTTATACATCTTTGTATTAACCACAAGTAGTTACTAAAATTACTAACTTGTAGATTTAATCATTATCATGATTTATTTAAAACATATTGCCAGATTCTTCCTAGTCAGAGTGACGACGTGAGGAACGACAGGCAGTGACATGAATTCTCTCCACATTTAGTTGGATTTATAACAAGAATCCAGTTTATCATTTCCTTTACTAAAAATAGTTACTTACTAATAAGATTAATTTCGTAGTATACTACTACTTACTGGAACTCCCTTATTTAGTTGATATCAAACATTCTAGAAGAAATTACTTTGATGTAAATGATTTTACTTTAATTTCCTCGATTAGTGCACAACTTTAACACTTTTTTTTAACTTCTCTACTCTTGCCTTTCAGCCACCTGATCTAACCGACTCTGTGCAAGTGCCACGGTCCGTGCGGTAGTAAATCTGGCCACACACAGTTGGGGCAACTGACGACAATTGCATCATGGTGTTACAAAGCAGAAAGTATCTTGATTCTTACTATGATGATGTATGTATAATTATATATGCATCCCCCCCTCAGTTTGTCATATATGAAAACAATTTCCATGTCGGACAAACCGACACCTTTTACTAACCTTTAATACAATATGTAAATAATAATACTGCTAATTTTGTACTAACAAATAAAACAAAATAGCTTTGTCAGTCATTCAAAGAAAACGAGATTGTTGTGGCCTTTTACCCAAAGAAAACGGGATATCACTTATGTCGCCATTAAATTCACCATTAAATAATTCCCAAATAATACTGGGAATTATTCTTAAAACATCAGTCTCTGGACTGTAAACATCATTAAAACGTTTGTCTTGAATGAACTTAATTATCAGTATTAAAACAAATTAAATATAAAACCTCTTTACACGTCTTGATAAAACGCATCAGGAGAAGATGCCAGATGTGTGAGTGGGAGCAGTAGCCATTTATTTTAACAAAGTCTCGCTTGGAGCCCGCTTGAATCTCCGCAATTATTTGCCTCTAGATGCAGAGTTATTGGACAAACAAACCTCCCATCATCAGCACTATCTTCGTCAATAATAAGGGAAGTGTTCAGTACCTGATAACCCGTTAAATGTAGTAATTTCTGGTCAGTTAAGTAGGTAGATTAAGGTATACCGGTTAGAACACGGAGCGAGCCACCCAAATGGGTAAATGTAAATTAATATATCATAATAATTTCCCCTGATATAGGCGTCATATATTGGCTACGATTATTACTGTGTGCTCTATTTGACATTAGAAATTAAAGGGGAAGAAGAATTAACAATAACTACCTGGTACAACATGCCATGTAGGATTACAATAGCATCACCTACAAGGAGCATTATTCTGTGATCATCCGTGTTCATATCTGCTTGACCAGGCCATAAACAACCATACAGATACGCTGTATTTAATTTAATTTACTAATCATTTGTAGTCTTAACACCTAGTATCATTGTAGTGAATATCTACAAATAGATAATTTCAATTGATAGAAAATATAATTAATAAATCCCAAATGGTGTAGAAGCTACTTGTGGGAAATTAAATCATACAGTCCACTTTAACATCATACAGTCCGCTATCGAAATACATAAATTATTGTAAGAAATAAATTAGTATATAAATTAAATATAAATTATAAATTAGAATTCATTAAATTAATAATTGTATTAAAATAAATAAATCCCACGAGTCAGTTACCTCATAACATATGTTTTTCAGTGACTAAGTACTATATTATATTTTATGCATATCCATACAATGCTGATAGTGTATGGCAGTATTGAAGGTGCGTGGCTTGAGTAGGTGTAGGAGAGTGGTGACGTCTGTGAGGTGGTGCATGAAGGTGTGTGGCTTCAGTAGGTGTAGGAGAGTGGTGACGTCTGTGAGGTGGTGCATGAAGGTGTGTGGCTTCAGTAGGTGTAGGAGAGTGGTGACGTCTGTGAGGTGGTGCATGAAGGTGTGTGGCTTCAGTAGGTGTAGGAGAGTGGTGACGTCTGTGAGAGGGTGCATGAAGGTGTGTGGCTTCAGTAGGTGTAGGAGAGTGGTGACGTCTGTGAGAGGGTGCATGAAGGTGTGTGGCTTCAGTAGGTGGAGGAGGGTGGTGACGTCTGTGAGAGGGTGCATGAAGGTGTGTGGCTTCAGTAGGTGTAAGAGGGTGGTGACGTCTGTGAGAGGGTGCATGAAGGTGTGTGGCTTCAGTAGGTGTAAGAGGGTGGTGACGTCTGTGAGGTGGTGCATGAAGGTGTGTGGCTTCAGTAGGTGTAAGAGGGTGGTGACGTCTGTGAGGTGGTGCATGAAGGTGTGTGGCTTCAGTAGGTGTAGGAGAGTGGTGACGTCTGTGAGAGGGTGCATGAAGGTGTGTGGCTTCAGTAGGTGTAGGAGAGTGGTGACGTCTGTGAGAGGGTGCATGAAGGTGTGTGGCTTCAGTAGGTGTAAGAGGGTGGTGACGTCTGTGAGAGGGTGCATGAAGGTGTGTGGCTTCAGTAGGTGTAAGAGGGTGGTGACGTCTGTGAGGTGGTGCATGAAGGTGTGTGGCTTCAGTAGGTGTAAGAGGGTGGTGACGTCTGTGAGGTGGTGCATGAAGGTGTGTGGCTTCAGTAGGTGTAAGAGGGTGGTGACGTCTGTGAGGTGGTGCATGAAGGTGTGTGGCTTCAGTAGGTGTAAGAGGGTGGTGACGTCTGTGAGGTGGTGCATGAAGGTGTGTGGCTTCAGTAGGTGTAAGAGGGTGGTGACGTCTGTGAGGTGGTGCATGAAGGTGTGTGGCTTCAGTAGGTGTAAGAGGGTGGTGACGTCTGTGAGGTGGTGCATGAAGGTGTGTGGCTTCAGTAGGTGTAAGAGGGTGGTGACGTCTGTGAGGTGGTGCATGAAGGTGTGTGGCTTCAGTAGGTGTAAGAGGGTGGTGACGTCTGTGAGGTGGTGCATGAAGGTGTGTGGCTTCAGTAGGTGTAAGAGGGTGGTGACGTCTGTGAGGTGGTGCATGAAGGTGTGTGGCTTCAGTAGGTGTAAGAGGGTGGTGACGTCTGTGAGGTGGTGCATGAAGGTGTGTGGCTTCAGTAGGTGTAAGAGGGTGGTGACGTCTGTGAGGTGGTGCATGAAGGTGTGTGGCTTCAGTAGGTGTAAGAGGGTGGTGACGTCTGTGAGAGGGTGCATGAAGGTGTGTGGCTTCAGTAGGTGTAAGAGGGTGGTGACGTCTGTGAGGTGGTGCATGAAGGTGTGTGGCTTCAGTAGGTGTAAGAGGGTGGTGACGTCTGTGAGGTGGTGCATGAAGGTGTGTGGCTTCAGTAGGTGGAGGAGGGTGATGACACCTAGTTGTGGTCTGAGATCTAAGATCATAAAGTGTTGTTTTAGTACTTAGATATTGGCTATTGTGCTGAGTAGATAAGATACCATATTATTACAATATCTCCATAAATATATTATGTTTAAAGTGTTGATCATAAGCCAAGTGGAAATAATATACCTTATATATAAAAATTCTTGAGTTCTGAATATTGTATTATTACAATTTTATTGATGTTATTTTTTTATTTTATTGATTTATATATACAAGAGTTCTTACATTCCTGTAAGATGATAATGTGTGTTTCATACTTCAAGATGAAATTATGCCCTCTATGTGTGCAACAATTCATAAGTGTAAGTAAACATTTTTGCAAATCACAGTGCATCTCTTGTAGAACAACTAAATGTAGACCATTAAGGAGTGCAGGGTCTTCTGTGTGTACAGTGCTCGCTCTCCACTCCACCAGGTCATTTAGACTTCAACTGCCTCAGCAGTGGACGGACGCCTTTATTGTGCAGGCAGTAAGTATTTCATCAAGTTGTCATATTTTACATAGATATATGCTCATACGTGCGTACATACAGACCGGTAGTCAGAGAAAAAAACAACTAGTCATACATATCTATACTTATGTAGATACATTCAGACATACATACGGACATACATTTTATTTATATAGAAATTTCAAATTTTTCAGTACCTGATTTCACCACCATGTCTATATTGTCAATCGTCAGTGGTTAGAGAACCTCCTGACCACCCTAAGAGTGGTTAGAGAACCTCCTGACCACCCTAGGAGTGGTTAGAGAACCTATTGACCACCCTAGGAGTGGTTAGAGAACCTCCAGGCCACCCTAGGAGTGGTTAGAGAGCCTATTGACCACCCTAGGAGTGGTTAGAGAACCTCCTGACCACCCTAGGAGTGGTTAGAGAACCTATTGACCACCCTAGGAGTGGTTAGAGAACCTATTGACCACCCTAGGAGTGGTTAGAGAACCTATTGACCACCCTAGGAGTGGTTAGAGAACCTATTGACCACCCTAGGAGTGGTTAGAGAACCTATTGACCACCCTAGGAGTGGTTAGAGAACCTATTGACCACCCTAGGAGTGGTTAGAGAACCTCCTGACCACCCTAGGAGTGGTTAGAGAACCTCCTGACCACCCTAGGAGTGGTTAGAGAACCTCCTGACCACCCTAGGAGTGGTTAGAGAACCTCCTGACCACCCTAGGAGTGGTTAGAGAACCTCCTGACCACCCTAGGAGTGGTTAGAGAACCTCCTGACCACCCTAGGAGTGGTTAGAGAACCTCCTGACCACCCTAGGAGTGGTTAGAGAACCTCCTGACCACCCTAGGAGTGGTTAGAGAACCTCCTGACCACCCTAGGAGTGGTTAGAGAACCTCCTGACCACCCTAGGAGTGGTTAGAGAACCTCCTGACCACCCTAGGAGTGGTTAGAGAACCTCCTGACCACCCTAAGAGTGGTTAGAGAACCTCCTGACCCCCCTAGGAGTGGTTAGAGAACCTCCTGACCACCCTAGGGGTGTTTAGGACCCCCTCCCTAGCGTCGTCTTGTCATAAATAAATGTACATATTTGCATTATTATTATTTCAAATGTAAAATATGTTTTTTTTAAAGCAAGTCATGTATATAGTGTTTTACAAAAAAATTGTAACAAGTGAATGTAAAACAAACATTTTAATTTACTGGAGTGCCCATTTGTATACAGGAGAACCTTTTACTTGGAGAAGGAGGAGGAGGAGGGGGTGAACAATCTCCAAGTATTTATACTATTAAAAGGTTTAAAGAATTGTTGTTTACATTGTTTCACTGATATTATTATTATAAAGGAATGATAATGTATTCTTACAGATATAATATAGGATAAAAATTCCACACTTGTATATTTGTGAAATTTATGCAAAGAATTTACAAAAAGTCTTTCGCACTATCCTGAGTGTTTTGTCAAAGTCTGAGTGTGTGGTTAGGACGAGACTTACATCTCAAATTCTAATCAACGTCAATGATTAGACACTGATATGTAAGTCTCGTCCTAACCACATACTCGGACCTTGACAAGGCACTCAGGAAAAAGCGAAAGACTTATTGTAAATTCTTTACATAAATTTCACAAGCACACAAGTCTGAGCTGAGTGGAGCCACATCAGCTCCCTGAAGTTATCCAAACTGACATGTGCCAGATTAGTTTGGTGTCATCAGTCCCACGAGTTCCAGTGCCTACCGGGGACCACGAACCAGAACCTGGTCCCCTCAGAGAGGGGCAGGGAGCAATGTTTATATGAACACTCTACATTTAGAGTATGTCATGTCTGCCATTGACCAGGGAAAGCACCCAGAAAGGTAGGCAAAACATTACACACCCTCTACTGTCGAACATTGTAAACCTACGTCCGAACAGAGCAAAATAACTCCCCTGAAAAGAAAACAAAAACAAGCAAGTCGACATCCAACTAGGGTAACTGCTCAAATTATTTGTATTTAATTATTTGGATTCTTTTACATCTGTCAAGGAAGAGTGTCATATTAGGGTTAACATTTATGAACAAGGTTTTGTACATATAAGTAACACAAGAGAATGTGTGGAGTGTATGTGTATGAATGTTATTGTAGTAAAGGGTTAAGTCAACAGGTAAACATACAGGGTACTCAACCTTTGTCAAGAACTGCATGAATCAAGTTAATCATACTTATTGGAAAATCAATGGTGCTCTTTGAGGGGTCCAAAGCCATATTGAGTAAGATGCTACATTTCTATTAGTCTATATGAGTTCTCTAACCGAACAGAGGTCCGCGGTTGTTCAACGTCCTCCCAGCAAGCATAAGAAATATTGCCGGAACAACCGTGGACATTTTCAAGAGGAAACTAGATTTATTCCTCCAAGGAGTGCCGGACCAACCGGGCTGTGGTGGGTATGTGGGCCTGCGGGCCGCTCCAAGCAACAGCCTGGTGGACCAAACTCTCACAAGTCAAGCCTGGCCTCGAGCCGGGCTTGGGGAGTAGAAGAACTCCCAGAACCCCATCAACCAGGTATCAACCAGGTATATCACTCAATATAACCAATCAGTTTAGGATGTTTTCATAATCTTGTTGTTAATAATTTTTATTTTACTTGTAGAGCAACCAAAATTGTGGTGTGTCTTTGTGGAAAGCAGCTCGAAACCCGCCATATACTCATAAATCCCTGGACAAGACTGGCTTAAGCCTTGCATCATGCTCGCATGGTGTCATTCTTAAGATGTGCAACATGACTCGTGGTGAGGTGTCTTTCAACAGTGCAAAAAAAAAATGTCAAGATGTAATATGCCAGTACTGGCCGTGAGCAATGAAAAGTGAAGAGAAGAATCCGGGATTTGGCCTACTGGAGACAAAGCCAGTCTTAGGTGTTATGCATTCCAAAGCACATGCATGGTATTGCCAGGTAAGCCATTACTATTTTGAAACATCTAATTTACTGATTACCACCGTCGACATGAGCAAGAGAAAGAAAGAGACAAATAAAAGAAAAAAGTTATCACTCCGACCGGATATGAGGCCGCACTTCATAAACAGCATGAGTGACTGGTTCACGGAATACCAAATCCCAGAAGACATTGATACATTTGTTGATGACCTTAATAACCAAGTTGAGCACTGTCTCCGAGTTCCGCGTCGTACGACTGGGCGCAATAACCCTCAGAAGAAGAAAATAAAATGGTATGAGAACGATTACATAAAGATCTTCTCTTGAGATCTTGAGGTTATCTTGAGATGATTTCGGGGCTTTAGTGTCCCCGCGGCCCGGTCCTCGACCAGGCCTCCAACCCCAGAAAGCAGCCCGTGACAGCTGACTAACTCCCAGGTACCTATTTTACTGCTAGGTAACAGGGGCATAGGGTGAAAGAAACTCTGCCCATTGTTTCTCGCCAGCGCCTGGAATCGAACCCAGGACCACAGGATCACAAGTCCCGCGTGCTGTCCGCTCGGCCGACCGGCTCCCTATATATTTGCAAGATACTCAATGCAAAATGTTAGGAGCATAAGCAGAAAGTACTGGAGACATCCCACCGAAAGCAACCAAGAACTGTTCAAAACTGTGTGTCAAGTAGCCAGGGAAGAGAAGATTAGGGAGCGGGAAAGACAGTGGCTTGAATTCACTAACTCCATTGAAAAGAAATATCTGCAAGACAAGTATGGGCAAAAATTCAGATAGCTAAGGGGGGAGCAGAACCCGGCCTGCGGCTCACAAAGACCCCCAGGGCAAGGCTGAAGAACTAATTCACAAGTGGAGTGATGCAGCATCCTCCTCCTCCCTCCCTGCAGAAATCAGCAGGGAACAGCTCCTGCGACATGATGACAGAAGAATTAGGATAACAAGAGCACTGTCTAGTGATGAATATGGGGAACCAATCACAGCTCAGGAAGTAAGGGGCGCTATGAAAAAGGGTAAAAAGTACAGCACCTGGTGAAGATGGCGTCACCTACGACATACTCAATGCACTGTGTGAAGTGTCTGGGAATCCACTACTCCACCTGTTTAACAAATCATTCCTAAGTGGAGCGTTGCCTACACAATGGAAACATGCAATAATTTTCCCATACCGAAGCCCAATGACCCTGGCAATTACGGACCTATCAGTCTTATGCACTTGCAAGATGCTTGAAAGGATCATTCTAAACCGACTGTTGCACAAAATAGGAAGGTTAGGGGAGGGGGTCAATGGATTTGTTAAAGGACGGAGCGCAGCAAATTGTATAGTTAATTACCTGGCTAATGACACGGCTAGGTACTCTGTATGTCAACATCAAAGGAGCTTTCGACAAAGCACAGGCGATTGCGATCCTGGACGAGCTTGCATGCATGGGTGTCAAGGGGAGACTCATGAAATGGATTGAAGACTATCTCACAGGGAGAAAAGCCAAGGTCTGCATCAATGGAGCAGTCCCAAGAACAATAAATATGGAACTCGGGACCCCCCAAGGAGGAGTCTTAAGCCCCACATTATTCAATGTACTTATGAATGTCATTGCAAATATTGATTTTCCAGAAGGAACACAACAAGTGAGATATGCAGATGTTCTAATACAAGCTCCCACCTTGGGAATAATTAAACAGTCTATTGAACTCCTCGTAAGGAAATGTATTGAGCTCGGTTTCACTCTCTCCACAAACAAGACAAAAGCATACTCTGATCACAAGAGGGGAGAAAATGAAAAACTACAAATTAATGATGTAACACTTGAATGGGTTGACCACTATCGGTACCTTGGCGTCACTGTCGGCTCTAACAAGGGAAAGAAAGAGGAGCTCAACCAACTCACAGGAACATGCAAAAGTCGACTCAGGACACTGAAAGCCATGACCTGGAATGGGCATGGAGCCTTTATTGCCGTGCTAAAAATGATGTACACAGCCTGTGCGCGCTCCGTCATAGACTATGCCGCACCAGTTCTGTGCACCTACTCCCAAAGCGATATGAAAAGGCTTGGAAGCATTCAAAATGAGCCATGACAATCATTCTTGGAGTTCCAAGAACTGCCAAAACGTCCAATCTACGAAAGAAGTTGTCCCTCCCCAGTGTTAAAAGCAGAATTAAGGACCTAAATGCTAAACTTGCAATTAGGATAGTCAGAGATCCCCATTACAATGATATTGCTAGAAAAAACTGAGTTCTGTGCTACTTTCAGGGGGAAACAGGAGAAGCAAAAAATGGCATCACAGATCAGTCTGCTACCTCGAAGAACTGTACTTGCTGTTGTAAAGTTCCAACACTGATACATCTCTATTGTATCATAATACATCACTATTGTATACTAAGCATAGTATCTATTTACCCTACTAACTGTAGTACTAATATAAATTGATATTTTCCTATCTGCACGTCATTTACTAAAATTCTCACCACATCGAGAGGTAGTATTGCGTCAGATAATATCCAGCAAGACATAATTATTGTCAACATGTTTGAGAATTGAATAATATTCTCAACTTTTATCAGTATTCCTTATAAGAATTAATATCTAATAATATTACAACTAGTGATTCAATAACCACGAGTTATCAACTAAAATATCACTATCTGTTATATCAAACCGTCATGGAGGAAACAGAAATTATCTCCCTTTCTCGTTTAATAAGAACACTGTTCATAATTATCATCATTCAACGAGAATATAAACATTGTTTAATTCCCTACAATTGCAACCCAATTCTCATTTACGTATTCAGTAGAGTAATTACACGGAAAAGAATTTTCCGTTTGTACTAAAATATGTTGCGAATTGATGATTAATCAACCAATTGCTCCATGGGATAACTGGGATCTATCAGTTGATTTTGTAAATGCGCCCAAGAAAGATAGTGTGCACTCTACAGTATTAAAACAGTAACACTGAAAAGCATCACTGAAAGTACTCAGAGTATGGGTAACGATGTGTATCAGTGCTATACCGACGGCTCTGTAGAAGAAGGTGGACGATGTACCGGATGTGCATGCAATATATTTGAACAATCTTCTCTCGTACATACAGCAATGAAGCGCGTCAATGACTGGGCAAGTACAACTCAAACCGAACTTGCAGGCATATACCTTGCCACTGAATTTTTAAAAGACAAAGGCAGTGGACTTATATACTGTGACTCGCATAGTGCACTCCTGGCATTGAACACACATAGTAGTGACACCCAGAAAATAGTCAGTAATATTCGAATGAATGTTTTAGCTGCTAAAGAAAACAGATTTGAGATTAAATTCCTATGGATACCATCACATGTTGGCATCTCAAGGCATGACACTGTTGATATGCTTGCTAAGACAACCTGCAGAAAACCAGTGGTAGAAATTGATATGGGTGTTTCATTAGCAGTGACAAAGAGAATACCTAAACAAATATCTAATGAAAATCTCACCGACCTAACAAATTCACAAAGACCTGAAAGTTGTAGCATTAAATATTATGATAGATATCGTGAGGAGACATTCACATATGGGACTAATAGAACAAGAACCCGGCAATGTGATGTTATAGTGGCCAGAATACGCCTGGGATATAGACGTATCTGGCAGCTTTCTCAAAACCCAAATGTCGAGTACACAATGTGTCAACTTTGTGAAAGAGAAAACATGCACTCTCTTGAACATTATATTGTAGAATGTCCCATACTGACTGACTTTCGCCCTCCTGGGCTAAGGTATGCTGAACTCTGTAGTTACTATATGAGTACTGGAACACTTGATGATATATTGGACTTGTATCCAAGATTGACCATGTAATATATCAATTATACAATGTATATATATGATGTAACTATATAACCTGAGCTTGTAAAAGCACCTTCATCACCTTCAGTGATTAAGTGCTTAATTGCACACTAGTTTCTTTATCAGCTATCTCACCCTGTCAGAGTAAATGAGACAAATGTATGTGAATGCATGTGTGTGTATATATGTATGTATATGTGTGTGTATGTATGTATATGTATGGGTATAAAGTATATATGGAAGCTGATCAGAATTACATTTCACCTTTGTGAATGTACATTAATGACACTATGTAAAAGACACATCAAACACTTTATGTAGGGCATACGTAAATCTGTGTATCTATGTATTTACGTATGTAGGTTAGCTTAGCATTTTAAAAGCACCGAATCACCTTCTGTGGTTGAGTGTTCAATAAACCCTTGAACTATATGTTTAACACTTCTCTAACCCTGTCCCATGGAGGACAGAAGAAAATGTATATATGCTGGTTAGCATTGTAAATGTGTGGCCACGTCTGTGGTAGAAAATAATAATAATAAAATAAAAAAATAAAAAAAAAACTGCTTACAGCATGGATATGGGGTTTACCATCGGCCACAGGATGGATATATGGTTGTCTACTGCCTAAAGAATGGGTTTGGGGTCCACTACCACCCACAGGATGGGAATGGGGTCCACTATCACCTACAAAGATGGGTATGGGTCCATAACCATCCACAGGATGGGCATGAGGTCCACTACCACCCACAGGATGGGCATGCGGTCGACTACCACCCACAGGATGGGTATGGGGTCGACTACCACCCACAGGATGGGTATGGGGTCGACTACCACCCACAAGATGGGTATGGGGTCGACTACCACCCACAGGATGGGTATGGGGTCCACTACCACCCACAGGATGGGAATGGGGGTCCACTAACACCCACAGGATGGGTATGGTGTCCACAAGATGTGTATGGGGTCCTCTCCCAGCCACAGGATGGGGTATGGGGTCCACTACCACCCACAAGATGGGTATGGGTCCACTAGCCCACCAAACATTTACACGTTTTGTAAACGTGCTAAAAAAAACATTTCATTGTTTTGGGCATTTTTTAAATTACGTTTACTATACCTGTTTTGAGAATTGTAAAGACGAGTATAAAACGTGAGGTCATAAGGTTTTAATAGAACGTCTTTTAAATATTATGATACAACATTTTGCAGCAAAGGATGTAAAACTTTAATTCTAATTATTAATTATTGGATTTATTAGGTAATTATCTTTATTGCATTAAGAAAGATATAGACAGAGAAGAGAGACAGTGAGAGGGGGGAGAGAGGGGGAGGGGGAGGGGGAGGGGGGAGGGGGAGGGAGGGAGGGAGGGAGGGAGGGAGGGAGGGAGGGAGGGAGGGAGGGAGAGAGAGGGAGAGAGAGGGGGGGGGAGAGAGAGACAGAGAGAGGAGGAAAGAAAGAGGAGAGGGAGATAAATAGGAGAGCGTGAGATAGAGGAGAGAGAGAAGAAGATAGTGAAAGGAGAGAAGAACGAGAAAGCGAGAGAGAAGGGGGAGAAGGGAGACAGGGAAAACAGAGAGGAAAGAGAGAGAGAGAGAGAGAGAGAAGATAGTGAAAGGAGAGAAGAACGAGAAAGCGAGAGAGAAGGGGGAGAAGGGAGACAGGGAAAACAGAGAGGAAAGAGAGAGAGAGAGAGAGAGAGAGAGAGAGAGAGAGAGAGAGAGAGAGAGAGAGAGAGAGAGAGAGAGAGAGAGAGAGAGAGAGAGAGAGTGAAGAGAGAGAGAGAGAGAGAGTGAAGAGAGAGAGAGAGAGAGAGTGAAGAGAGAGAGAGAGAAGATAGAGAACAGAGAGGGAGAGAGGAGTGAGTAGGGAGGGAGGGAGGAAGAGAGGAGAGAGAGGAGGAGGAGAGAGAGCAGAGAAATGAATACAGGAAAAAGAGGAGGGGAGAAAAAGAGGAGGGAGAAAGAGAGGTGGGAGAGAGCAGGGAGGGAGGGGAAAGAGAGAGGAAAGAGAAAAAAAGAGAGAGAAGAGTGAAACGATAGAGGAGAGAGAGAGAGAGGTGAGAGAGAGGAGGGGAGATAGGAGGGGAGATAGGAGGGGAGAGGAGGATGTGTGAGAGAGAGAGAGAGATGTTACTTATCCCTAGTTATGGATACTCACAATATTTAATGTAAAATAAATTGTTGAATTTAATTTCTTCATATATATGTGTGTGTGTATATATATATATATATATATATATATATATATATATATATATATATATATATATATATATATATATATATATATATATGTGTGTGTGTGTGTGTGTGTGTGTGGGTGTAATGTGTAGTAGAACATGGCAACATAGTTGGAGCAAGGAGCGGCTTACTTATTCACCTGTTTAATACCTGTCCATGTCTGGGTCAGCTTCTGGACCAGGAAATTGTACCTGTTTACTTGTGGAGTTGCCAGATGTCACTTCTTAAATAATTCATACATTAATATTTACCTTATATAAATTTATTGTACTTTTATTTTTGTCATTTGCATGTTGAAATTTATATTTTATTTCATCTTATGTCTGTGTTAGCATGATTACGTTTCTCATTCAATTATTTGGGATTTATATAAAGTACTGCTTGCCATCCCTGGAGGGAGGGGGAGTGTGGGCTGTGCTCCATGAGCTCTCAGTAGTTGAGACACCACCACCTGGGAAACATCGTTTCGATAAGTCATTTGTTTTGTTTTACTGTTCCGTAGGGTAGATTAATTTGTCTGTGGAGATTTTCTTATGTATTTGAAGCCAGGTAATTCTCTCATGTTATTAAAGTGAAATCATATTTTTGTAATATTGAAAATGTGCATAATATTTTTTTTGTTTATTGATTAATATTTTATTATGTGCATGTTTATTTCACCTGATCTTTTAAATTTATATTCCTGTCGTACATAGGGGCACTCTTGTGTTAACTTTTGTTTAAAGAATGTAAGCTTACCCCTAAACTAGAATTTATAACACTATCCAGTGATACATGAGCAGCTGTGCGTACTAGCTACGTAACAGAATTTGGGCACCTGTCCGGGAGATTGTTTCCACATTATTTACTGTATACTTACATTTAACTTGTATTAATTCAAACTTGCCTTCCTAGGTAAAGTGTCCTAATTTGAGCCAAATATTGCCGTGACAGCAAGTACAGTCCTGTGTCCATATCTACACTAAGTCAACAAACACGCTTACTGATTTGAGGTAAGGCATTATTTTTTTTTTTTTTTTTTGCTTGTGTAGTGGGCCGGGCAGTATTCAGTGTTATTACAATTTGAAATAAATAATTAGTGAAGTGCTCAGTGTCGCTCAATAACAACATTGTTTTTAATAAGTGAAGTGCCAAGTGTTAACCATGGATAGTCAATTGGAGTTGTTGCTATCAGAGCAACAACTTTGAAGGGATTAAGAATCAAACAAAGTCTGCCTTGATCAGTATGGCAGGTAAACTAGACTTAGTAGCCAGAAATAAGATGAGTTAAAGCACAGATAGTGAGAGTGATAATTACTCATCTAGTGGAAGATGGTAAACTATTTAAGAGGTCCTGGAACAATGAAGTGATAAGACAAATGAGCAAGTATCATTAAAACATTTTGAGCTCAAATCTCAGCTGGAATATGCTAGGCTTGAGGCTCGGCAGAAAAAAATTAATTTGAAACTGAGAAAATTAGAATTAGAGGCTACGCAGAAGAAATTAGAATTGGAGAATCAACAGAAAGAATTAGAATTGGAGAATCAATAGAAAGAATTAGAATTAGCAGCTCAAGAAAGACAACAACAGTTAGACATTGAGGCACAGAATGCTAAACTAGCAGCTCAGTTGCAGCTAGAGGAAGCTAAAAAACAACAATTAGATATACAAAGACAAATGGCAGAGAATAGTAATAGAGTAGAGACAGAGATTGGCAGCTGGACATGGTAGTACTAGCAATATTCCTAATGATAATAATAATAACCATCAATCTAAGATAAATAAGTATGTCGAATTGCCTAAGTTCAATGAGGAAAACTCTGAGGTTTTCTTTTCTCACTTTTCCAAAATTGCAGTCATTATGGACGGGCCAGTAGACCAGTGGGTAGCTATAATGCAGAGTCAATTCAGGAGGAAGAGTCAAGAGGTATTCGCATCATTGCCTGATGCAAATAGCTTTGACTACCAGTTTGTCAAAAACAACATCTTAATGCATATCATTTAACCCTGAAGCACATCGACAGAAATTCAGAAATTTAAAGAGGGCACATGAACATACCATTGCTGATTTCACTAGGTTGAAAACTAATTATTTTGAGAGATGGCTTAAATCAATTTCTATTACAGAGTTTGCAACTCTTAAAAATCTTATTACAGAAGAAGTTTTATCATGTCTCCCAGATAAATTATTTACTTGTATGGCGGAAAAGAAAAGCACCACATATGTTTATGAGCTGTCTAAGCTCGCTGATGAGCATGAATTGTTAACACGGGCACAGTAGAAAGGCCAGTCAAATAGTTATCACAGTCGAGTAAACTACAATGCTCACAGAAATGCTTATCAGAACAAACACAGTACTAATTCTCCAGCTACTCTAATGAACTCTTCTCTTACAAAAACTAAACTTGATAAACCATTGACAGGAATACCAAATCCTAGTAATGTGAATTCTAAACCTGCAGTAGGTTCAACAAGTGTGACCACTGTCAGATATTGCACTCATTGTAAGAGGAAAGGACATGTGATTAATTCTTCTTTTAGTTTGCACCCTGAATGAAAATCAACTGGTTTCATTATGAGTAAAGGGTTGCAGTCAAATAGTTCACCATATATTACAGTGAATCCCAATTGGATGACTGAGTTTAAACCATATATGTCTACGGGTACATTACTGTGTAAAGATGGTAGTAGTAAGACTGTTCAATTACTCCGTGATACTGGAGTTTCACAGTCTCTTATTTCCAATAATGTGCTTGCTGATGTTGATACAAGAGATCTTGGTGAGGTTGTACAAGGTATTGCATGTAGTGTGCAACAAGTGTCTTTAATACAGATTAACCTTGATTCCACTTATACTTCTGGGTGGTGTAATGTTGATGTGAGTAAACTGTTGCCCATTCCAGGAGTGGATATTATTCTAGGGAATGATTTTGGGAACCGTAAGGTTGAAGGGACCAAGTGTCTAATAATGCTGATTAACCCAAAAAGTGTACTGACTCAACCAGATGCAGATGGCATTATTTACCCTGCATGTGCTGTAACCAGGTCAATGGGAAAAACGGTTGATAGTAATCCTGTCTTAACCAAGGTAGATGTTCCCAAGACCAGGACCTCCTTTAGTTAAGGAGTGGGAGGTGGATCTTGAGGATTCCTTTATGACTCGGATGATGAGAGTGAGTCATTAGTAGAAGCACCGCCCGAGCCCAAACCACAAGGAAGATGAAGGCAAGGAGGCTGAACTAACGGTAACTTACCCGCTTGTCTCCACTGAACCAGTTGTCGAGAGTGAGACTGCAGTAGCTGTGACTCCATTTTATTCTGACCAGCCACGGTCAAGAATGGAGATCAAGTTGCTAGGTACTTGCCCGCTTGCTTCCGAGTCTTGAGTCCTTAACCTTGAGTTCTTTACAGAATACTGATCCTAATTTATTTGAATGTAGTTCTGAAGCCACTGCTACTGTAGATGGATTGGAGGATGGAACGGGTTTCTTTTTCAAGGATCAACTTCTGATGAGAAGATGGAGACCCAAGGGAGCTCCCTCATCAGATGATTGAGACTAGAACCCAACTAGTTGTCTCCAGTGATTATCGAGAGCAGGTCTTGCAGGCTGCACATGATAACCAAATGGGAGGTCACCAAGGTATAAATAGTATGTACCATAAAATATGTAAGTATTTTTACTGGCCTAAATTGGAGAGATGTGATCAGATATTGCCATAATTGTGTAATATGTCAAACTGGGAAAACAATCAATTTGTGCCAAGAGCACCATTACAACCTATTATAGTTCCAGAAGAACATTTTTCTCATGTTATGGATTGTGTAGGTCCTTTGTCAAGCACTAACTAAGTCAAGTAATATGTTTATGTTCACCTTAATGTGCATGACTACGAGGTTTCCTGAGGCATATGCTTTGAGGAACACTAACTCTCATAATCTTATCAAGTGTTTAGAGCGTTTTTTTCTCCTTGTTTGGGATGCCTCATGTTATCCAGACTGATAATGGGGGAAACTTTTGTTCCAAAGTTTTCAGAACTTTTTGTGAATCACATGGGATTCAACATAAGTTTTCGAGTCCGTATCATCCACAAAGTCAAGGTGGAATTGAGCGTTTTCATCAAACATTAAATCAGATGTTGAAGATTATAGGGGAGACTTATCCACGTCATTGGGATGAAAATCTTCCTTTTGTTCTTTTTGCAGCCAGAGAGGGATTACAAGTCACTTGGTTGTTCTCCATTTGATCTCGTGTTCGGACACCAGGTAAGAGGTCCATTGAAGATGCTTCAAGAGAGGTTGCTTGGTGATGTCTCTGTTCATCAGTGGTCGCTACCCGAGTGATGTCAAGAACAAGTTGTGTCGGGCAAAAGAGTTGGCTATGGAACATCTATGGGAAGACTCAGCAAGAGATGAAGCAGCAATATGACAAGAAGTTTAAGACAAAGCTCAGGTCGTTTGCAGTCGGTGATTTGGTGTTTGTGTTGAAACCTCGTCTAGGGACTTCCATGTCTCATAAGTTTGAAGGACCCTACCAAGTTGTAGAAAAGTTGGGAGATTTATCTTATAAAGTGTGTAACCTTAATATTTCGGGACAACAAATGATTGTGCATCTCAACCGTTTAAAAGCCTATTGTGGACCAGGTGTTGTAGCTTGTTTTTTGTCAAGAGGAGTTACCACTTGAGGATTATCATGAGGGAGAAACATGTTAACATTCCTTATCTCAGTTCCAGTTCCAGAGGGCAGGAGTTGCTATGTCATTTACAGGAGGAGCAGTGTGATGAGTTCCAGGTCCTGCTGGACACACATGTGAATCTGTTTGGGGAGATTCCCACGCAGACTCATCTCATCACCCACGACATCAACTGCTTGATTACACTCCAATTCGACAGCATCCATACAGGGTGAATCCCGAGAAAAGACAACTCATACAACAGTAAGTTGATTATCTACTTCAACATTGCTTCATCCGTTCAAGCTAAAGTTCTTGGAGTTCTCCTTGTTTCCTGGTACCAAAACCAGGGGGAACCTGGAGGTTATGTGTGGACTATCGTAAGTTAAACAAGGTAACAACAGTTGATGTGTACCCCTTACCATTGTTAAAAGAGTGTATAGACCAGATTGGTAATGCTCAATTTGTATCTAAACTTGATTTGTCTAAGGGTTACCATTAGATCTTTCTAAGTGATTATGCTAGGGAAGTGACATCCTTTATTACACCTGATGGTGCATATGAATTTAACGTAATGCCTTTTGGTTTGAGAAATGCTCGTGCCACTTTCCAGAAACTTATGAATTTTCTGCTTAAGGACGTGCCAAATTGCAGGGCACACCTAGATGATAGTCTTGTATAGTAAGTGTTGGACAGACAACCTGCCAGGTCTTAAGGAATTATTTACAGTGTTGCAGAGTGCCAGTTTAACAGTAAATGTCAAGAAGTGTAGTTGGGTAAAGGACATTATAATTTATCTTGGACATGAAGTGGGACAGGGTAAGATACTTCCTTCGCAAGATAAAATACAAGCAATAGTGGACTATCCAGTGTTAACTAGTAAACAGGGAGTTCAAAGATATATTGGAATGTGTGCTTACTACAGGCGGTACTGTAAGGAAATTTTCTACCGTTGCTGCCCCATTAACCAATTTGTTGCGTAAGCAAGTGAAATTTAAGTGGACACAAGACTGTCAAACTTCATTTCAGAATTTAAAGGGAATATTATCTACGTCACCTGTTCCAGCCAGTCCTCAATATGACAGACCTTTTATCCTGCATATTGATGCGTCTGATTTAGGAATTGTTGCAGTTCTTATACAAGATGGATTGATAACATTGAACAACTAGTAGACTATTATTCTAGAAAACTCAATAATGCACAGAACTATTCAGTAGTGGAAAGAGGGGCACTAGGTCTCATTTTATCTGTTAAGAAATTTGAAACGTGCCTTTCAGGTAATAAAGTGTTAGTTTTCACAGATTACAACCCACTTGTCTTCATCAACATGATAAAAATTAAAAACCAAAGGATTCTTAGATGGTCCTTTTTTCTACAAAAGTTCAATGTCTTCAGCCTGAAACGCTGCGCGTAATAGTGGCTTTACAAGATCGTAAATACCATGCTATGTATCCTCACAAATCCAATGCACCTTCTGGTATATAAATAAATCAATAAATAAATTAATAAATAATAAATAAATGTAGAGATTATGCATATTCCTGGTAGGTAAAATGTAATTGCAGATGCTTTATCTAGGAGTTTTATGTATGATGTAACATAAATTGAGATATAAACCTGCCTGTTACCAGATTTAATTAGTGTGCTCTCTGCCACTATTACCACAATTCCACAATACCACTGACGTGTTACTGGACACGGAGAACACCAGTTGGCGACCTTTCAGTTAGCAGTAGAGCCCTTTGTCGGGGCGGGCACACGATCAAGAGAGTAGATTGTGTTCCCACTCGTCTTCAGGTTATTAGGCCGGCCGGAGATTGACTGGGAAACTCCCCAGGTGAACAGTGGCACCTCGAGGATGGAGAGAAGACCCGCAGGGCTACAGTAAGTATTAGTTAACACTACTAGTACTTGGTGGTGACTGGTGAGGTTTAGAGAAACCCCGACATTGACGACAAAGTCAGGATATTAAGTACGGTTACTTACACTAAAACCCCAACATTGGCGACCTCGCCAGGATTACAATCAAGGATAACGATAACGGTTGCGAGTGTGGTACTTAATAGTGGCCATAGTATCAGGTACAGGTAGTAGATAATCACTCATAGCACAAGTATGGAGGACGATAAGGTGGCAAAGTTTATTGATACCAGGGATGAGCAGGTGCTGGAGGATTGCACCAAGGCGCAGCTGCAGTTGATAGCTGACCACTTTGGGATAAAGTTGAGATCCTCCAAAGTGGGAGGGAGGAGACTTGAGATTGTGGCACAGCTCAAGGCCCGTGATGAGGCTTTGGGGGAGGAACGGCCACAGACACCTGCCAATGTAGAGGAGAACTTGAGCATTGGTGGAAGCAGTAGAGGATACAGCTGCAGCCGGCGCAGTGTTAAGCTGGAGATAATGAAGCTGCAACTGGAGGCACAGCTGAAGCGGAAAGAACAAGAACGAGAGACACAGCTGAGACGGGAAGAGCGTGAGCACGAAGCGCAGCTGAAGCATGAAGAACAAGAACGGGAAGCACAGCTGAAGCATGAAGAACAAGAACGGGAAGCAAAGCTGAAACGGGAAGAACGAGAAGCACAGCTGAGACAGGAGGAGCGCGAGCTGGAGGCCAAGCTTAAGCAGCAAGAAATTGAAGCTAACAGAGAGGTTGAGCTGAAATGGGCTGAACTAGGGCTAGCCCCACCTGCACCCCCACAGCAAGAAGACCGCTGGGTACGAGAGAGAGATTTAAGCTGAGAGCTTCTTTGACCATTTCGAGAGAGTAGCTACCTTGAAGAAGTGGCCAAGAGCAGAATGGGCGGAGCTGATCCAGGGTAGGCTCACTGGTGAAGCTCGCGAGGCCTACAACATGCTCGACCTCAGGGAATGCACCAATTATGATGCTGTGAAGAGAGCAGTGCTCCACTCTTTCAAGCTGACACCAGAATGTTATAGGAAAAGATTCCGAGAATGTACCCGTTCGCCAGGTAAATCTTATGGAGAGACGGCGAGAGATATGGAGAGGAAATTCCTGAAGTGGTTAGAATCTGAAGGAGCTAAGTCAGCTTAGGACGTCAAAAGGCTGATGGTCATGGAGAAATTTATGTCCGTGCTCTCTCCCGAGATCAGGATTAGAAACAACGAGGTGGACATAAAGGACCTGAGGGCTGCTGCTGACAGAGCTGACATGCTGGAGGAAGCCTTGCGACCGTGCAGAGAGGGACCACACCGACCGGAGTTGTTGCTGTGACGAGAGACGCTACGAAAGAGACGACGGAAGGCGCGAGGAAGACCCACGGAGCGACGGCCTCTGGAGGCGTCGCCAGGGCGAGTGGTGGTGGAAGGGCGCCACCCAGTAGGGTCCGCTGTTACAACTGCGGAGGACTTGGACACATCTCGCGGGAATGCAGACGCCTTAAGCAGCAGGGGAACGTTGCTTTCGTTCGTGTGAGGGGACCGTAAGGATGGGGGACGCAGACCCCATTCCTGTGAAGATATTGAGAGACACTGGGGCTGATTTTTACCCTGGTGAGTAGAACCCTGTTCCCCGAGGGTTACGAGAGTACCAGTGTGGGGGGTGGCAGTTGTGACCACTGTGGGAGGCCCAGTGGGGATGCCCCTGCACGAGTTGACTCTAGATTCTGATTATGGCTGCCAGACCCTAGTGGTAGGGGGTCTGTGCCTTGATGCCCAAGATGGAGGCGCAAGTCATCCTTGGAAATGACGCCTGTGGAGGATGTGTCCTCCCTAACCTCGTGAAGAACGAAGAGTGCTTGGAGCACTATAAAGAGAAAGGCGGAGTAGTAGACTCCTGTGGGAACGTGAAGGAAATCGCCGAGGTGGCGTTTCCTGTGTGTGCTGTGATCCCAAGACGGTGCAAGGAACACGGAGTGAGTGGATCTGATGGGGCTGAAGAAGAGTCGTCTGACAGCCTAGGACTCTATCACCTCTTCGTGGAACCCGGAGGACAAGTGGAGGGCGATGGCAACCCAGATGGTGAGCTACAGGTGGCCCTCGCCAGTTCTCTTGGAGTGGACCACACTCGTTTGGGGGAGCTACAGCAGGCCACTCACTTATATATGCAGGACGGAATGCTGATGAGACAATGGAGGCCGGAGAAGAATCACTAGGTATGAGGCACCAGGTAGTGTTGCCAGCCCAGTGCAGAGCGGCAGTACTGGATCTGTTGCACTCTGTGAACTCTGCAGGTCACCTGGGAGTGACCAAGACTTTACGTAAGATCAGGGACCATTTCTACTGGCCGGGTATGGACGCCGACGTAAGGCATCATTGTAAGACTTGCTTACCTTGCCAGAGGGCAGGGAAGAGCCAACCCGCGATACCGAGGGCCCCATTAGTCCCTATTGCTGCATTTGGGCCTGCGTTTGAGCGTCTGTTGGTCGACGGGATAGGACCGTTGCCACGGACGAAAAAAAGGAAATACCTACCTGATGACCATCATGTGTGCGTCGACAAGATTTCCGGAAGCTGTCCCGATGTGACGTTTGACGTCGAAAGGTGTAGCCGGGCAGTTGCAGCGATTTTTCTCTTGGGTGGGAACGCCCAGGTAAATCCAGACGGACTGTGGGAGTGTGTTCCAGTCCAAATGGTTCAGACAGACCGTGACAAATTGGGGAGTGACTCAGATTCGGTCTAACCGATATGACTCTTATTTTAAGGGGAGGGGTATGTGACGGTGTCCCCCCCCCCCCTTATATTTCTCCCACGCCACCTGTAAGTGTAATATCCACTTTTCCCGAATGTTCTCTATGTTCCAGGGAACAATTTGACATATTTGGGAGCATGGAGTGTTCTCGCGTTGGCGAGAAATTCGCAAAAGAAGAGTGTTTTGGCCTGTGTCATAGGCCCTTTAGGACGCCAATATGGCGCCGGCCCCTCCATTTTAGCGCCAAAACGGTATGACGTCAGTGGCACCAGATTGGTCAGGAACAGTGAAGTGGCACAGGGAGCCAATGAGAAACGCCCCTGGCAAGTATGACGTTACGAGAACAAGGGGGTCTGGACATCACGCCCCGGTGGCTCCAGCAATTTGATATGGCACGTCAAGGA
>NC_091214.1:11604636-11767863 GCF_040958095.1 Procambarus clarkii
TGACAGGACCCCTGAGAACTTTGCAACAATTGCCGGTTATACCTCATGGTTGCGCCGAGATAGGCAGGGTCAAGGAGGGGGTGTTGCAGTGTGCACCAGCAAATCTGTGTATGCACAACACATTGATGTGGTCATTCCTGGTCATCTTGAAATTATGTTCTTCAAAGTAAGCTTAAATCCAGGTACCTCAATTCTCTTATGTGCAATGTACAGACCTCAATGGCAGGGTGCTTCTCCAATCACCTTCCTGATGGACAACCTAGACTCCCTGCTAATGCAGCACAACTGTCAACACATTATAATTGTAGGTGACCTCAACCAGCATCTTATACAGAGGGATTTTGATGAACTCTTAGCAGTTTTTAACCTTGAAAATTTTGTGAGCTTTCCTACCCACATATCAGGCTCGTCCCTTGATCCTGTCGTAACTGACCTTCCTGCAAATATTGTTAATTGCAGACCTCTGGGATATGTTGGTTCTTCAGACCACCAGGCTGTCTTTACTACACTGGCTATCCCGACAGATCGAGGTGAAGAATCTGTTCGTACTACCTGGCTATGGGACAGAGGGAACTGGCCAGCCCTACGTTCAGAGCTTGAAGTAACTGATTGGCATGCCTTGCTCCAGGGGGACGTGAACAGCCAAGTAAACGCTATCACCAGTCATATACTGGACCTCCAGTATAGGCATATCCCTCACCGGCAGTATGTGACCAAGCCCACTGATCAGCCTTGGTTTGGATATCGCTGCCGGATGGCAGCTGAAGCCAAAAACAAAACCTTAAGGAGATTTAAACGGCATCCCTCGGCTCATAACAGAAACATTCATAGACAATCTTGTCGAATAATGAAAGAAGTTCAAAAGTGGGCTATATCCAGATGGGAATCCGAAACTCGAAGAAAACTTGCATCTGGAAGGGTTGGATCCAAGGTCTGGTGGTCCCTGGTGAAGGATCGGCAGGGGTACTCATCTGAGGACACAATCCCACCTCTAAACAGAGAAGATGGTACTGTGGCAACCAGCAATCAGGAGAAGGCTGATTTACTGGCAAACCACTTTGCTTCCAAGATGCAGGTCCCTGATCCTGAACGTCAGCCTCCACATCTTGCCCCATGCACTGTGTCTAAGTTGACTGAAGTGGTTATAAATCAGGCTGAAGTTCTCCATCTCCTTAACAAGCTAGACACAAGCAAAGCTGTGAGTAGTAGGGTGTAAGACGCACAGACGATTTTTTTTTTTTGGGCGGAGGACCCCTGTGCGGTGTAAGACGCACAGACGATTTTTTTTTTTCAGGTCCAATATCCCGCGTGTGAGCCAGGGTTTTTTCAGGTGAATTTAGAAATTCATGTTTGTGAACCAGGGTTTTTCAGGCGAATTTGGACAGTCACAGATTTTAGAAGTAAGGATTTCTTATGAGAAAAATAATTTCCGAGACTTAGAAGTTTGTTAAGGCCTTATGGGACAAATTCAAGTAACGTATATAGCTCTTTAGGGTTTCCATGAGAACTCTACGGACATATTTTACATGTTTTCAACTTACAAAATCGTCTATGTAATCCTTAGTTATTCATATAAATTTAGAAAATCACCTGTGTAAGTCATGGTTTTCAAGTCTCGTACCTCACACCCCCCTCCCTCCCCCCTTACCTCGCAATCTCTCGCGTCACCTTTATTTACCTTACGCCCGGACAGCCAGTCGGCTCTTAATCTTATCTTATCTTCATAATATCTGGACCGTCCCTCCTCTCTCTCTCTCTCTCCCTCCTCTCTCTCTCTCTCTCTCCTCTTCATATTATTCCCTCTTCCTATTTTCTGACATACTAATATTTTATTCATTTTTCATTAACCAGTCAGTTTTATACAAATCAACCGAAGCATCTCAATGTAACCTTTAATACTGAAAACTGCCTCAGAGACTATCTAAGCTGGCCCCAGCTACCTGCCCCAGGCTATCTGCCCGAGGCAATCATCATCTGATTACCTGCCCCAGACATCCACCAGTCATTGTCGGCATTCGCCACCGTAATAATTTATATATATACATTAAGCGTTAATAAAACTTATTTATTTATTTATAATTTATTTAGTCATCTAATTCATAGTTTACACAATTTATAATAAAAGAGTTTATTCCCAGTATTCGCCAATCATTCTCGCTATTAATAAAACAGCCAAACGCTCACTCAGGGGCACACTATCGTTATTACGCTCATTCAGGGGCCCCCTCAGATCACCAAAGTCTCAGAGGCCTACACTTTCAGTCAACATTCAATCTTCATCCTGTTCACAAGGTTCCCCAGTCTAGTCATATCATCATGTCAGTATGTCCTCTGTGCCTGTCTCCTATCAACAACGAAATCGGGCATGTGTGTCAAACACGATGTTTAACATGCCTAGGTGAAATGTCCATCAACGCTCTTCAAGAATGCAGACTGTACTGTATAGGATGCAATGGACCTACACCGCCTGGACATTTTGACGTAACCTGTACCAGCTGTGGACAACTCTATTGTGCAAATCGTAAGTACCGCTTTTTCTCGCACATTCAATAAACTTTCAAAGAAAATATATATCCGAAACACACATACATACAGACAGACAGTTAATTTATATATATTATTTTCATTTCAGTTCATGGTTCTACTTCCTGCCCATACTGTCGTTTCTCCGTTAACCGGGAACCTCCCACCGAAGCCAGAAACGTCATTGAACCTCCACCCAAACGCCGTCGCATCATAAATAACCGTACGTTTTCACAATAATTTCGTAATTTAAAAGTTAATAATTGTATTTTTAACAAGTGTATAAACAAGTAATAAGTACTCATACAGAAAAATGTTTCCATTACAGGAGTTCCTATTCGTGATCAAGAGAATCTCATACTTGGTGGAATCAACATCCCAGCTCGTAAGTAATATTATTATTTATCTGTAATTCAGTTTTTCCTCTTATTTAAACTTTTTGTTTTTCCTCTTAATAATAATTCCTCTTATTTACACAATATTTTCCTATTAAGGTTTTCAAATCCTCTTATTGTTTTCAAATTTATTTTCCTCTTAATGTTTATTCATTGCTAATATTATATTACAGAATCTCCCCTGGATTCAACCCAACCCTCTGAGTGGAGCACACCTGTACGCAGTCAACCCCAGCTGTCCCAGGAGCTAGAAGAAGATGCACCAGACGGCAACCAGCAGGCATCCTCAGATGAAGAAGAAGAAGACAATCAACCCCCTGTTCACGACATATCAGATGAAGAAGTCAACGCTCCAGATTCCCCAGAGGTACTTAACTTAGATAACGTTGTTCCACGAGTGTTAGAAGTCATTAACCATTTCGAAGGAGCATTCTCGAGGCATTCTTTCTCCATTCCCGGTCATTTAGACGCCGACCCCAGCATTTATATAAATAGGTATAGGGAATTTTTTATAGAATATATAGACAATCAGTTCAGACAAATACAGGAAGAATTCCCTCCCTCATTTCACATTTACCCTGATGTAAGCCTAATTTTGCAAAAACTTAATCATGCCGACAATCAATATGAAATATTAGACGAAGTATTTTCAATTAGAGGCGAAACTCAGATTGTTACACAGGAAGAGGTGGAAGTTCTTGTAAATTCATGGGTTGACGAAATGTCTGCTAAAATTGACGAATGCCTAAAAAATGTCTAATCCTCAAGTGTAGGAATTCATTCCATGTCAGGCTTTGCCATTAATTTTTCATATATTCGCCACCCTATGCACCTTGGATCTTACGTACCATATCCTGCAAAATTAAGGGGTAAAGAATCAGTATTTAATCCTGAAAGTGAAGGAGATGAGTGTTTGTTACAGTGCATTGCCGCGTATAAAAACTTAGCATTGGGCAGGACCATGGATAACGTTAGACAACATTACAAAAGCCTTCGATGGTGTAGAAGATTCGTAGTATGGGCAGATGAAATCAGATTCCCCGTATCATTTGATAACCTTAAGAAAATAGAGAAGCTTAACAAAATTTCTATTTATATTTATACAATAACTCATGAAAGTAACAGATACTATCTTAGTTTAGCTAGGAAAAGCCAGGAAAAGTATTCCGATAAAGTTCCTTTGTTGTTATTAGAAGGCAAGCATCTCTGTCTGATCAAGGACTTTGATAAATTTGTAAAGAATATTAACCATAATCGGTATAAAATTCCTGACACTCATAAATTCTGTAAAATTTGCCTTTTGCATGCTCCCTTAGATGAAATTCAGGCTCACGAAGAGTCATGCACTGTATCCCAAGTATTTTCGTTCTATAATCCTAGTGATAAAATCAGTTTTAAAAATTACGGTAGGACCTATAGCCCAACTCACACCGCCTATTACGATTTTGAATGTCTATTAGACCGTCAAAATCCTAGAGGCATGGTGGAATGTAAGCATAAAGCAATTGCTTATGCTTACATGATTTTAGACAGGGAATTCAATGTCGTAGAAACGTATTCATACGTAGGCCCAGACGCGGTCAATCATTTTATTACAAAGCTAGAAGCCTCATGGAAAGCTATTCATGCTCAGCTCCCCAACTTCCCTAAGAACTTGTCTAGAGAACAGGAAAGAATGTTTCAAAGCCAAAATACGTGTCAATTGTGTCATCAAACTTTCAAGAATAAGAAAGATAAACATAGACATCATAATCATGCTATTCAGGAAAATAATTACTTAGGTGCTTATTGTGCTCGTTGCAATTTACAATGTAAAAATGCTCGTAGATACTTGACCACATTTTCCCATAATGCTGCCTATGATCTTGGAATTATACTTAAAGAACTGTCCAAAAATCCTCACCGCGATGTAGAAATTCTAACCAAGGAAGGATTGAAATTTATGCAAGTCATCATAGGTAAACTTAAATTCCTAGATAGCCTAGCTCTCCTTAATGGGTCATTAGGAACCTTAGCAAGCGAGCACGTTGCCGGTAAGAAACCCACCAAGTACACTGAACACATACTAAATGGCGTATCCGATGAAGCTAAAGCTCTGTTAATTAAAGGTAAACAAAGCCTATGTTATGATTATATTTCTTCCATGGACGTGTTAGATGAACCTCAGCTCCCTTCGCGAGATAAGTTTTACAATGTTTTACATGACTCTCCACTGTCTGAAGAAGATTATAACAATGCTCTTAAAGTATTTAATTTAGGGAACTGTACAAACATCAAGGATTACCTCATGTTATATTTAAAAGTTGACGTGGGAATGCTAGTTGATATATTTACGCTTTGGCGAACATCACTGAAAGAAATTTATGAACTAGATATTGTTTTCTATGTATCACTTCCTAGTTACGCTTGGGACGCGTTCTTATTTAAATCAAAAGTTGTACTTGACTATGTGTATGATCAGAATATATATGATTTGTTGAGAAGGAATCTTAGAGGAGGGTTCACATCTTCCATTAGACAATTTACACAGGCTGTTAACGGGCACACTACATCTAACCCTAGCTCTGATGACGATACTCACATTTTGTACCTCGACTTTAACAGCTTATATGCAGCGTGCATGGCTGAGGTACTTCCCCAGGGAGGGATTAGACAATTAACTGACCTTGAGCGGGATACCTTATTAGGGCAAGGGTTACAACATATCCCCTGTAATCAAGACAAAGGTTATTGGATTTTATGCGATACAAAACATGTATCTCCCGAGGTAGCCAGGTATACTGATGATCTGCCCCTTGTACTGTCTCATACTAATATAACGGAGGAGTTTTTGTCAGAGTACAGTAAGAAAACCCTTAATGATGAAAAACGTAAGCTCCCACCTAAAAATACTAAGTTAATTGCATCCCACTTGCCCCAAAACGACTACTTAGTAAGCCTTGATTTCCTGCAATTGCTATTAAAACTTGGACTAGAAGTTGAACGAGTAAAAACAATCTATGAATTTAATCAGGCTCCCTATTTAAAAGATTTTATTTCAACCAACATTCGAGAACGAGCCAATACCACCTGTAAAGTTAAAGGAAAAGCTTTTAAACTCATAAGTAATAGTCTGTACGGGAAATCAATGACAAATATATCTCGATATGCTAATACTCACCATCTAGTAACGACAAAACATTCATTCTTAACTCATGCAAGAAACCCTTTGTATAAACGAGCTGTCTCTTTAGGTCAAGATAGGGTTCTCTGTACAGTAATGAAAGACATCCTTAAAGTTACCACTCCTTCTTACATGGGATATCAGATCTTACAGATAGCCAAGAGGCGTTTATACGAGTTCTGGTATAATGTAGTTAAAGCCCATTATGGGGAGAGAGCTAGACTAATTTATACGGATACAGACTCATTCATATTTACTCTGACCTGTAAAGATGCTTTCCAAGAAATGACAAAAGCTCCTCTAGTAGATTATATGGATTTCAGTAATTTCGACAAAGATCATCCCATGTATTCTGCTACTCGCAAAGGTGAACTAGGACTCCTCAAGTCAGAAGTAAAGCAGAAAATCATAACTGAATTAATTGCACTCAAGCCTAAAACTTACTCTCTCCTAACCCTTGATAATGAACATTTATGTAAATGTAAAGGGATTCCTTATCACCAACAAAAGAAAATAACACATGCATCTTTTCAGAACACATTAGAGACAAATACAACTTTTAATTTTGTATCCCGATCTATTCGTAATGTTAATGGACAGATATGCACGTGTAAAACAACTAAGCGCGGTCTGTCAGCTTTTGATGACAAGAGGTACCTCATTAGTCCCACAGAGTCATTAGCTTACGGTCACCCAGACATTCCAGAGCGTGAGGTACAGGAAGAGGTACAGGTAGAGGAAGAGGTGCAGGTAGGGGATCCAGTAATTGTAGATAATCCCCAACCAAGACGTCAATTGTTCCCCATTTTTAATCTTTGGGAAAAGCGGGATAGAGTCGCTCAGCAATTATTCCCTAACAACAACTAAGTCTGTTACTGTATTGTCTATGTATTATCTATAACTATATTCAAATGTCTATGATATTGTATTGGCTATGATTTGTTACTGTATTTGATATGAAAATGACTAAGATTTGTTACTGTATTTGATATGATTTGTTACTGTATTGGATATGTTATGATTTAATGTCTATGATAATGTATATTCTATGATTTTATTACTGTATTTGATATGTTCAAATTGCTATTTTAAGACTATGATTTTATTTGCTATGATATTTGATATTCTATGATTTTATTTCTGTATTTGATATGAAAATGACTATGATTCAAATGTCTATAATAATGTATATTCTATGATTTTATTACTGTATTGGATATGTTATGACTATGATTCAAATGTCTATAATAATGTATATTCTATGATTTTATTACTGTATTGGATATGAAAATGACTATGATTCAAATGTCTATAATAATGTATATTCTATGATTTTATTACTGTATTGGATATGTTATGACTATGATTTTATTGGCTATGATATTGTATATTCTATGATTTTATTACTGTATTGGTTATGTTATGACTATGATTTTATTGGTTATGTTTAAATAAAACTCGAATGTAGATTTCGTTTAAATACTCCTTTCATTATATATTTGTAGTTAGTCTATTGAATCCTAGCAACATGGAAGGGCAGAAAAAAGTTATTACTGAATCCCAGTTGAATATATTTAGTGAACCGTCAAGAATTATTATTGCTGGATTTTCAAATGGTGGGAAGAGCTATTTATGTGCTAAAATGATAGAGAAATATCAGCAGAACTTTGCAAAAATAATTATCTGTGGAAGCGGGTATAAAGAGTTGAGAACTAATCCACTCATTAAACATAAGATATCTTTTTACTCTGAAATTGTAAACCCTTTAGATGATCGTGATCCAGAGGACACATCTCATATATTAGTTGTTTATGATGACTTGTATGTTGAATCTACAAATTCTAAAATAGTAAGTGATATATTTACTAAGGGACGGCATGAGAACATCTCTGTTATTTTTATAACCCAAAATATATTTTTCAGTGGGAAATTTTCTAGATCTATAAGTTTAAATGCTTCTCATTTTATTCTGCTTAAATCAAGAGGCTTGTCCCAGATAGAAACATTAGGCAGACAAATATTCGGAAAACAAGATGCCAAGAAATTTTTAGATATATATAAGAAAGTGATTTCTCGACAGTATGGGTATTTACTTGTTGACTTGGGCGTTAAAACACCTGAATCCATAATATTTAGGGGAAATATTGTAAATGAACCCCCATATGAAATAGTGTATCAATGGTGAACATTACACAAGCTCTTAATAAGATATACAATGACCCCAAGTCCATAGGTGGGTTTGGCGGCGTTTTAAAATTGTATAAGGTTGCAAAGAAAACAATCCCTGAAATAACTATAAAAGATGTGAAAGACTATTTAAAAACGTCTAATGCATATACCTTACATCTATTAAAAAAACGTAAATTTAAACGAAGACGTATCTTAGCACCTAGACCTAAAGCTTTCTTTACCAGTGACTTGGCTGATATGACATTGTTAGCTAAGCACAACAATGATATTAAATATTTATTAGTTTGTGTTGATATATTTTCAAGGTTTGCACATGTAGTTCCACTATCCACTAAATCAGGTCAGAGTGTAAGTGAAGCCATGAAAGCTGTTCTGGATTTACCTTCATCAAAAGGTGTAAGGAAGCTTAACACTGATAAGGGCGGTGAATTCTATAATAAATATATGAAACGATTGTTAGACAGTAAAAACATTGAACTGTACAGTGTATTTTCTCAGGAAACTAAAGCCAGCATTGCAGAGAGATTTATAAGAACATTGAAAACTAAGATATATAAATATTTAACGGCTTATAACACCTTAACCTATATAAATGTTTTACCTGATATGGTTAAAACGTATAATAGAACACCACATAGAGGATTAAAGGGGAAAATACCTATTGATGTACATGCTTTATCTTCGCCTCAAGATGTGACTAGGCAATTTAAGCTCATGTATAAAGGAGAGCAGCAGACTAAGCCACGCATCAGTAATCATCTGTCTGTAGGAGATACAGTACGGCTTGCCTTATCTAATCGTATTTCAAAGTTCAAAAGAGGTTTTCATCAACAGAACACTAAGGAAATATTTACAATTGCTCAAATTGATACTAAACAACCCGTGCCTTTATATTATCTAAAGGACTTAAATAATAGACTTATAGAAGGCGGATTTTATAGAGAGGAGTTGACTCCCACCTACTTGTCAGATACATTTGAAATTGAGAGAATTATAAGTAAACGTAAAGTTGGTAATACTACTTTATATAAAGTTAGATACGTCGGTTACGACAGTTCATTTGATCAGTGGGTGAATTCAGATGACGTGAAGAAACTATGAAGAAGCAGCCCTTAGTTAGAAAGTATCGTGGATTTATTGAACTATTAGCTAGATTAGGTTATAATTCTAGGAAAAAGTTAATTAAGACTCTTAAAAAGGAACATATACTTTGCTTATCAGAAATATTTAATAATTTCTTAAAAAATAAAATTGAAGTTGGGAAGCCTATTTTAAAGAGACTTTCTAAATATAGAGCTCTACTCCATACATTAGCCTGTAAGAAGAAAGCTATTTCACTCAAGAAAGACATATTAACAAGTAAAAGAGGAGGTAATTTATTGGGCATTTTACTTCCCATAGCTATAAATTTCATTTCAAGGCTATTTAATAAGGAATAATGAAAGAATTCTATCTTGTACCACGAAAAGCTATTGATCAACAGAAGCCTACGGCAGTAAGTGTTGAGAAGCCTACGATGACAGTGAGAACAAATCCTGTTATACAACACTTGATAGACTTAAGATTAAAGCTTAAGGATTATGATTTTGCTGTCTCCTTGTTAAATTATTTTAATACAACTGGACTTGTAAAGTGGGATGAGGAAGGGAACATTACATCGCCAGTTACTGGGCTCAATATTGTTGATGACGTTATAGGCAGGATGTGCACTCCGAAATTGTTATTCCCAGAAGATAAACTGCCAATTGCAAAGTTGTTCTACTCTTTGACATCTACACCTAAGAATTTATTTAGAAATGTAGATGCGAAAAATCAAGTGTTTTCTCCTCCAAGTTTGAAGAGGAAGATCAAGGCTGTAGATGAAGGAGAGTCTACCTGGATATCATATTAAGGTGAGTTTCTGTTTATTTTTATCATTTACTATTAGTCTACAGGATGGATAGTTACGTTATATATGCAGCGAGTAACTCTGATACTGATGTATTTAAAAACAATGCTCCCAATGCTTTTGAAAATAGATTACATAATCAGCTGCCTTTAGACCCGAATAAAGCTTATGAAGTGTGCCTGAAGAATATATTCCTGCCTCCATCTTATTTCGCTGTTAGGAGGAATGACCCGGAAAGTTTTATTTCAGTTCAACTTCTAGTGTCTAATAAAAATTTATCTGATTTGAGTACGGTGAATACATCTTTCACTTTAAAGTCGGATATTTTAGCCAGTGATAATTGCATAGAGCTAACGACTATTTTAAATAGAGAAATTTCTACTATATTTTCAAAAGGTTCACTGAGTTTTATAGGACCCGTACTTAATTATAATTTCCCAGATCACGGGGACGTTTATATGAAATATGATTCGAGTATTAATCGAATTAAGTTTAATGCAGCATTTAGTGAGAAGTTGTTAAAATTATTTATTACAAAGGATGGAAAATTAGTTGTTCGAATTTCTTTATCTTTCGGTCGAAATATATGTAAAGTTATTGGAGCTGAAGTAGGTAAAGCCTATGATATTTTTATTATGAATAAGCCACCTAATAACAGGTTATTTGTACAAGATACTTGCTATTATCATCCTAGGCCAGGAGGCCGTATAGATTTCTTGTGTGTATATTGTGATAAGGTGCAGCCCACCATGTTTGGTAATCAGATTGTAAATATCTTGGATGTTGTTTCGTTTCAAAGTAATGTAACACACAGGAAATTATATAAACCTTTAAATACGACTAATATTGATGGCATCAGTATTAGATTAACAGATCAAGATGGGGAGCCTGTATATTTTGAAAAGGATGGATGTACGATTGCAGTATTACATATTAGACCCGTTGATATATAATGGCATGAGTAGAGGGAGTTTATCATTCTCTCTTGGCCTGTTTAAACATGAGGGTCGGGTTTGTACCGCTGTCTGTTGACGAGGTAGGGCGATTTATCGCTCCTCGAGGGAAGAGAGGTGGAGCACTGGGCGATATTACTGTTTTTGATAGAAGACATTTAAGAGGAGGTGGAATATTAAGTTTCTTAACTGGTCTAGCTCGTAGAGCAACTCCTTTCCAATTAAAAACTATTATGCCAGCTGCATTGACAATGGGACAGAATGTTTTGCAGGATATAAATGCTGGTCAAGGTACTTTGAAAGATTCAATTAGAAAACGCGGTATGGAAACATTGAAAAGTATTGGTCCTAAATTGTTAGCAGGTGGCCGAATAACGAAAAGAAAAACGAAAAGACCTGCCTATATAAAGAAAATGGATAGATATAAAGACGTGTTTTCATAAAAACAGTACTAGTTGTATGCTAGACGCAGACATGATGAGTGTAAATGCTCCTAGTGCAGCATTGCAAGTTCCTTTAGAAAATTATACAGCTGCTATAAGCGATGGCTTTCCTAAAGTTAGTCCTCATAGAATGGTTGAAAGTACGATATTTTCAAGACAGACACAGGATATTTTACCTGTGAATTCAAGTATTAACAATAAATTTAAAGACTCTTATATTGAATTTCGTATCCCGGGAGTTAAGGGTCAATTTATTGATCTTTCGAGCTTGACGCTAGAACTGATGGTTGAATTAACGGGACCTGACGGAATTACGGCTTTAGCGGATATTAAAAATGCATCAATAGTTAATGGCTTGTCCCAGACAATGTTTAAAGCTGTAACTGTTTATTTAAATGAGCAAGTGGTGGAAACTAATTCACTATTTTCATATTTATCATATGTAAAGCTAATGACGACGCTTTCTGAATGTAAAGCTGAAAGATTTAAAGAACTGACGTATTTCTATAATGATGTTTTCCCTGAAAAATATGATGTAGATTATTTTAAGAATGCCTCAGAAGACCTTAAATCTAGATTTGTAAAGTTAAAAACTGAGGGAGTAAATTGTTGCTTTAAACTGCTATTGGACATTACAACTTTGAGCGAATATCTTTTGGATGGAATTGATATTCGTTTGAGATTAGAACTTAACAGTGATCCGTGGGTTATAAACAGTATTGAATCTGGATATAAGTTTAACATAAAACTAGCTAGAATGTGGATTGATCGGATAACTCCATTTGCATCTGGATTGGAGGCTATTAATAGAGCTCTGGCTGAACAAAATACACCAGTTACATATACGTTTGATAAGACACTCCACAAGACGTTCATTCTCGGTAATGGGCAGCAGAGATTAAGTATTGACCAGCCATGGGGGAGCATTATCCCAGATAAATTATTTATTATGATGATGGATATGGAAGCAATATCAGGAGCGTATACACTTAATCCACTTTATTTCGATCACTGCGATTTATCTAATGTATATATTACACGTGATGGGACAAACTTATTTAATATAACTTGCAAGTTCCCGAATAAATGTTCGAAACTATACTACGAGACTCAAAATACAGTAGGCTTTAATGCTTGCAATACCTTGACATATAATTCATTTATAAAAGGAAGAACATTACTGGCATTTAGACTAACGCCTGAGGAATTGAGAGATACCCTTCCTATAGAGGCTTCGGGCAACCTGAGAATTACATTAGAATTTGCTGTTCCAGCGAAATCAAATAAAGTTATTATTTTATTCGGAATTACAACGGGAGTATTGAGAATTTATTCCGATAGGCGAGTTGTGTGTGATACAAGAGCATGAACTGCAAACAAATTAATACGGCATTGAACGATATGAAAGGTAGTAAAGCTAAATATATTGGATGCTATTTAGCGACGGATATATATAGAATAATGAAGCAAATACGGGACAGGCCGATTATGTTTATAATAAATACCTTAGGAAGAGACTCTAAGGAAGTAATGGGTCACTGGATTGCTGTATATAAATCTAAACGGAAAATAGTTATACTCGATTCATATGGAATAAATGTGTATTCGCCATATATTTTGGAGTTTTTAAATTATTATAAAGACTGTGATGTATACACGTTTACAGAGAGACTTCAGAGTTTAAATACTTACGTATGCGGGCTATATGCGATGTTTTTCTGTTACCATCTTTCAAACAAGGATCTAAAAACTGCAATAAAGCTATTTGAAACTAGTTTTACTTATGGAGAATATATGCAGAATGATAGGAACGTAATGAGGCTATCTTATGCTTTATTTAAAAATATGCCGAGCTGCTATGAAACGCTGTGTTATGATAAGAGCGATATTTGTTGGAAAATGTGCTTGGAGACGACCGGCTGAATGAGGCTATAACAAATTATCTAATGGAAAATGGTGAGTACATTTGTTTTGAGGTTTTATGTGTATGATAAATATTGTACATGTGTAAACGCTATCTGAAACTGTTATTCTTTATTTACAGAGATGAAGAGTGAATAGGACGGATATTATACAAGCGGATTGAGGAGCGAGCTTCTTAGAACTTCGGGCTAAATGAGTCGTTTATTATAAATTGTGTAAACTATGAATTAGATGACTAAATAAATTATAAATAAATAAATAAGTTTTATTAACGCTTAATGTATATATATAAATTATTACGGTGGCGAATGCCGACAATGACTGGTGGATGTCTGGGGCAGGTAATCAGATGATGATTGCCTCGGGCAGATAGCCTGGGGCAGGTAGCTGGGGCCAGCTTAGATAGTCTCTGAGGCAGTTTTCAGTATTAAAGGTTACATTGAGATGCTTCGGTTGATTTGTATAAAACTGACTGGTTAATGAAAAATGAATAAAATATTAGTATGTCAGAAAATAGGAAGAGGGAATAATATGAAGAGGAGAGAGAGAGAGAGAGAGAGAGAGAGGAGGGAGAGAGAGAGAGAGAGAGGAGGGACGGTCCAGATATTATGAAGATAAGATAAGATTAAGAGCCGACTGGCTGTCCGGGCGTAAGGTAAATAAAGGTGACGCGAGAGATTGCGAGGTAAGGGGGGAGGGAGGGGGGTGTGAGGTACGAGACTTGAAAACCATGACTTACACAGGTGATTTTCTAAATTTATATGAATAACTAAGGATTACATAGACGATTTTGTAAGTTGAAAACATGTAAAATATGTCCGTAGAGTTCTCATGGAAACCCTAAAGAGCTATATACGTTACTTGAATTTGTCCCATAAGGCCTTAACAAACTTCTAAGTCTCGGAAATTATTTTTCTCATAAGAAATCCTTACTTCTAAAATCTGTGACTGTCCAAATTCGCCTGAAAAACCCTGGTTCACAAACATGAATTTCTAAATTCACCTGAAAAAACCCTGGCTCACACGCGGGATATTGGACCTGAAAAAAAAAAATCGTCTGTGCGTCTTACACCGCACAGGGGTCCTCCGCCCAAAAAAAAAAATCGTCTGTGCGTCTTACACCCTACTACTGCTGTGGGGCCAGATAAGGTCAGTCCAAGACTACTACGCTGCTGCGCTGACCTGTTGGCTCCACCTCTCACGCGCCTCTTCCAACTGTGCCTAGTTCAAGGAATTTGGCCCTCCTTATGGAAGAAGGCAGACGTTGTTCCAGAGCACAAAAAGAAGAGCCGCTCAGTAGTTGGTAACTACAGACCTGTGTCACTGCTTTCCATTACTGGCAAGATCCTAGAATCATTAATTGCTCAGCAAATGACATCATTTTTTGACCGTCATTGGCTAATTTGTGATCGACAGTATGGTTTTAGAAAAGGCCGATCTGCTGCTGATCTTTTGCTAAATCTCTCCTCTAAGTGGCATCAGTCACTGGATGAGTCCAAGATAAGCTGTGTTGTTGCTCTAGATATAGCAGGAGCCTTTGACCGGGTCTGGCACTCTGGACTAGCAGTGAAGCTTCAAGCTTTAGGCATTGCAGGCTCCATCTTAGTGTTATTAAAAGACTACCTTCAAGAACGGACTCTTAGAGTGGTCCTCAATGCAGCAGAATCCGATAGCCACTCAATTGGTGGCAGCGTTCCACAGGGTAGTGTGCTTGGCCCTCTGCTGTGGAATGTTTATTTCAACGATCTTCTTCATCTCATTCCTGAAGCTCAAGCCTATGCTGATGACTTTACTCTAACCTTTACATACAGAAAGGAGGAAATGCTAACTGCTGCAAGAATCATTAATCACAAACTTTCAGCAATTTCTACCTGGGGTAGGAGATGGCAGGTCACATTTGCGGCTGAGAAGACTCAAGCGATGATGATAACTAGACTGCACATGGCGAATCGGACAGAACTGCAAATGGGTGGCAAATCCCTAGAGTTCACAGAAGAATTTGATATCTTGGGAATGAAGTTCGACTCTTCAATGACAATGAAGAGCCATGTGATAAACCTAGCTAAAAAGGCAGCCAGGAAACTTACAGCACTACGGCGCATCTCATATCTTCTTGACAGCAAGGGATGCAAAACCTTATATGAAGCTCAAGTTCGCTCCCATCTTGAGTATGCACCCCTTTCCTGGATTGCCTGCCCCCCATCTTTCGTCAGACTGTTGGACAAAGTGGAGAGACGGGCTAGAAGGCTTATCTCTAGTCTTGACCAAGTCTGGTGGGAACGGTCTGAACATCAGAGCCTGCAACACCGTCGTGACGTTGTTGGTCTTACTGTTATGTACAAGGCCAACATCCTCAAAGTTCCGCACTTGGCCCAACTCCGTGGAGTACCAGTAGTTCCCACTCGTAACACTAGGCTCTCAACCTTCAACAGTCTCATGCTGGAAGTGCCATTCTCAAGAACATCACTCCATCAGCGTTCATTCCTTCCGAGACTTACTCGCATCTGGAACTTGTTCGCTCAACAGATTGATACACGGGAGATCAGGTCAACTGTTCACATGAAGACTCTGGTACACAGCTGGCTACAAGCTCATCCTGTTCCTTATATGATTGTTACTTAATGTTTTTTTAATGAATAAAGGCTACTCCTTCTAAAGCAAATAATTACACGCTCATGAAATAAATGGGCATCTAGGAGTAGGTTTCAACTTAGCTTACCTAAGTTAAACATATGATAGTTCCCAATGTGTTAGTTTCAAAGTATACTCTTATGAAATAAATGAGTTTCTAGGTGTAGGCTTCAGATGAGCTAAGGTAGGACAACAGCTCTTGCTTGCAGTTTCACTAGGTATGTTATTAGGCATCCCTTATGAATCCTAGTCTTAGTTTAAAAAAAAAAAAAAAAAAAAAAAAAAAAAAATGAGAGAAAGAGAGAGAGAGAGAGAGGGGGGGGGAGAGAGAGAGAGAGAGAGAGAGAGAGAGAGAGAGAGAGAGAGAGAGAGAGAGAGAGAGAGAGAGAGAGAGAGAGAGAGAGAGAGAGAGAGAGGGAGAGAAAGAGAGAATGAGAGAGAGAGAGAGGGTGGGGGGAGAGAGAGAAAGGAGAGGAGGGAGAGAGAGAGAGAGAGAGAGAGAGAGAGAGAGAGAGAGAGAGAGAGAGAGAGAGAGAGAGAGAGAGAGAGAGAGAGAGGGTGGGTGGGGGGAGAGAAAGGAGAGGAGGGAGAGAGAGAGAGAGAGAGAGAGAATGAGAGAGAGAGAGAGAGAGAGAGAGAGAGAGAGAGAGAGAGAGAGAGAGAGAGAGAGAGAATGAAAGGAGAGGAGAGAGAGAGAGAGAGAGAGAGAGAGAGAGAGAGAGAGAGAGAGAGAGAGAGAAAGGAGAGGAGAGAGAGAGAGAGAGAGAGAGAGAGAGAGAGAGAGAGAGAGAGAGAGAGAGAGAGAGAGAGAGAGAGAGAGAGAGAGAGAGAGAGAGGGGGGAGAGAGAGAGGGAGGGAGAGGGAGAGAGAGAGGGAGAGAGGGAGAGAGGGAGAGAGAGAGAGAGAGAGAGAGAGAGAGAGAGAGAGAGAGAGAGAGAGAGAGAGAGAGAGAGAGAGAGGGTGGGGGGAGAGAGAGAAAGGAGAGGAGGGAGAGAGAGAGAGAGAATGAGAGAGAGAGAGAGAATGAGAGAGAGAGAGAGAATGAGAGAGAGAGAGAGAGAGAGAGAGAGAGAGAGAGAGAGAGAGAGAGAGAGAGAGAGAGAGAGAGAGAAAGGAGAGAGAGAGAGAGAGAGAGAGAGAGAGAGAGAGAGAGAGAGAGAGAGAGAGAGAGAGAGAGAGAGAGAGAGAGAGAGAGAGAGAGAGAGAGGGGGGAGAGAGAGAGGGAGAGAGAGAGGGAGAGAGGGAGAGAGGGAGAGAGAGAGAGAGAGAGAGAGAGAGAGAGAGAGAGAGAGAGAGAGAGAGAGAGAGAGAGAGAGAGAGAGAGAGAGAGAGAGAGAGAGAGAGAGAGGAGGGGAAAGAGAGAGGGAGGGGAGAGAGAGAGAGAGAGAGGAAGGAGGGGGGAGAGAGAAAGGAGGGGAGAGAGAGAGAGAGAGAGGAAGGAGGGGGGAGAGAGAGAAAGGAGGGGAAAGAGAGAGAGAAAGGAGGGGAAAGAGAGAGAAAGGAGGGGAAAGAGAGGGAGGGGAGAGAGAGAGAGAGAGAGGAAGGAGGGGGGGGAGAGAGAGAAAGGAGGGGAAAGAGAGAGAAAGGAGGGGAAAGAGAGGGAGGGGAGAGAGAGAGAGAGAGAGAGAGAGAGAGAGAGAGAGAGAGAGAGAGAGAGAGAGAGAGAGAGAGAGAGAGAGGAGGGGGAGGGGAGAGATATATGGGAGGTAAAGGAAGGGAGGGAGGAGAGGGGGAGAGATAGAGAGAGGAGGGAAGACAGAGATATCAGAAACACCTCAGATCTTGGCTACTGATCTTAGTCGATACTCTAGATTAGACAAACTACTAGGGGTAATGCAAATACTATTTGATTTTCTCAATAGAATAGAGATCAAGTACCAATTCCCTAGTCCACTGAATATTGGGTCAAACAAGCCCAGACTGAAACTTTTGGGAGAGATTATGAAAATCTCCTTGACAAATTAGTGAAATCTTTGAGTCTCTGGTTAGACTCAGATAACTAAAATATCTTTAGGTATTTTAGGTATTAGGCTTTAGGTATTGTATGTACTAGCTCTATCTGTAAATCAATCAGAATGTTTGTAATTGCATCTATGTATGTACTTTTCCTAAATAAAATATATTATTATTATCTTACAGTGTTCGGGACGTCTACAACTTGCAGATGTAGATTTGGATGTGAAAGTTCCCATACTCCTCCCCCGTTATCACATTATCAGTAAAGTAATTGTATTACATAAACACGAGTAAGGCACTTTGTATGTTGGAGTGCTGGAAACACTCACCGATTTAACACATCAGTTCTGATTTTCCCAGGGTCGTCAGACTTTTACGTCTATAATTAAATCTTGTGTGATCTGCTGGAGGTATGAGGCTCCAGTGTGTCCTTACCCAGGACCTCCACCACTCCCTAGCGAACAAGTAGTCCACCTTTGTCCCTTTGACACCACTGGGGCGGATTATACTGGGGGCGCTTACACATTACAGGCACACAGGATACGGTTCCTGTAAAAGCCTACATGTGTCTTTTTACCTGTGCCAACACGAGAGGTGTTCACCTAGAAGTGATACCCGAAACGTGCAGAAGCGTTCCTACAACCCTTCCGCAGGTTTGCAGCCCATAGGTCCAGCCCCAAGTTGATGATTTCCGACAATGGGTCCAACTTCGTGGCTGGAGAGGCATGTCTGCGAGAGAGATAGAGTCACCCAGAGGTACAGACAGTCTTGAAACAAAGGCAGTGCCACTGGAAGGTTATACCTCCCAGAGCACTGTGGCACAATGGGTTCTATTAACACATGATAGGCACTGTAAAGCGTTGTCTGAGGAAAGCCTTACACCGTCAAAAAATTAACTTGCATAAACTCCAAACTGTTGTCATAGAAATAGAAGCTCGAGTCAACAACCGACCACTAACCTACCTCTCTGATGATATCTCACAACGAGAATCACTAAGTCCATGCCATCTGATAGATGGGGGTCTTCTTAGCGCCCTCTAGTGTCCCTAGAAGACGATGAGCCCGAAGACCCCTCATATGTCAGAGGGAAGGACTTAATACAGAGTTACAAACATCTTTCAAGAGTGATAGGTCTGTTGAATGACATGTGGACTCGAGAGTATCTGACTGCTCTGAGAGAGTACCACTATGGTGCAGGTAGTCTATACAACAAAATTAATTTAAACCTAAGTGAACTTGTCCTAGTGGGCAGTGACAGACCACGTACAGAGTGGTCTATAGGCAAAATCGTTTCTGTACACCCAGACCACCAGGGAAATTTAAGAATTATGGAGGTTAAGTGTCGAGGCACAACCACACTCAAAACACTAGAAAAATTAGTTCCTCTGGAATTGGCGGAACATGAGGCTACTCAAATACCAAGTATACCGGGAATTCCAGAGAGGAACATTAATTTAGAAATAAATACCCGTCTGAAAAGGACTGCTGCACAGCAGTGCATGCTTGAACATAAACACTATTTTAACCAGGAATAAATTTAGAGAATTCATCATTTAAGTTTGAAGATTGATTCATGGATTTTCCGTGGTGAATCAGTGAATAGTAACTGAACCCGTTACAAGTCACAGCGACCGACATCATTGACACCACTGTAGATTCAGAAACAGCTTTGATTTTAAAATTGAACAATTAATTCTCAAACAATTTTAATTAGGTTATACATTATTAAGTAACGAGATGTGCCGGAGTTGACAGGACAGAGATAACTTAGGTTCCCAGCACCTGCATCTCTAATACGGAACATCCGTAATGTACGCACAGATATACAACCTTTACTAACCCAAATTTAAGTATAATTTCGAGGGGGAGCATCAGTTTACGTCAGTACTAAACAGTGAACTAAGTCTCGTGTCCCCCCCCCCCCCCCTCCATCTTGGAATTATGCTGAAAATTTTCGACCCCTAAACTACTAACGCCTGATACAACTATTTAAAATCGTTGTATCAGAGAAATAATTTACTAATCATATTAATTTCCTGTTGGGAAGTTATCATTGATCTTCCCATATTGTTAACATTCCTAGTCTATTATTTCTTTATATCAGGAAACCTTATTTTAGACTGGAATTAACTGAAGCTTAGAAAGAATTAAAGCAATCTTCCACCCGAGGTAAAATTCCACAGTTGTGTTTAGTTATTTCTCTGCCGGTGGAATAGTCACGCAACGAATTTAGCACATATCAAACATGCTTTAAACCCAATAATCTTCTAATTCAGCATTAGGAACAAAACTGTTTTCTGGATTTAGAATTAACTAATTAGGAGTGTAAATAATGCCTATCTGTTCTCGTTAATGAACGAGTTAAAGTTAGTAGCGTTACTGTTATTGTAACTACACATCGATAGGGGAAGGAAGACGCCATCGAGCAAACAGAGCTGGTGCTCTCAAGTCTCGATCACGCAGGAAGCAAATTAATAGCAAATGATATTTACGTCATCCGTGGTCCTACAACGTTCCAACGCTGCTGCAACTTTCAGACTACAAAGCACACGGTATTCGGTCAGTTATAAACTCAGTAATTGATGTGTGGCCATATATATAGATTCATATGCGTAGCCGATCGGTTACGATGCATGGAAATATAAAAAAAATCCACGGTGAGTAAAGGTATAGTTCATAAATTATCACTACTAATTTGAGATTAGCTGTGAGGACATTTACATTACAGTAGTTACAGTGCAAACTTTCGGCAGAACAGAGGTGATCAACAAGGAGCCAGAGGTGATCAACTGGGAGCCAAAGGTGATCAACTGGGAGCCAGAGGTGATCAACTGGGAGCCAGAGGTGATCAACTGGGAGCCAGAGGTGATCAACTGGGAGCCAGAGGTGATCAACAAGGAGCCAGAGGTGATCAACTGGGAGCCAGAGGTGATCAACTGGGAGCCAGAGGTGATCAACTGGGAGCCAGAGGTGATCAACTGGGAGCCAGAGGTAATCAACTGGGAGCCAGAGGTGATCAACTGGGAGCCAGAGGTGATCAACTGGGAGCCAGAGGTGATCAACTGGGAGCCAGAGGTGATCAACTGGGAGCCAGAGGTGAGCCAATTGTTCGTCCTCCAGGTGCTGGAGGACGAACATAGTCTATGTTCACATTGATTGTGTTGTCGTCCGCACGCCCGTTTTTACGGAGTTAATGGGGCAACACAATCAATGTTTGTCTCTGTCCCAGCCACTGCCTCGTGCTTCTGTCTCTTTTGATGGATCCACGACGGCCTTCGAGGCTGCCAGTACTGTGGGTGGAGGAGGACCAAACCCTGCAGGCAGCAACACAGGTCGCTGCCCATAGGCAAAACCCACATTACCCACACCACACCGGCCGCCTGAATGATGCAACAGCGTCGACGGCGGGACCCGAGGTCGACCTTGGTGAGTCGGCCTCAGTATTGAAGATGGACCACGACCCGAGGACGACTGCCTGTCCTGACCCCAGCGATGTGAAGGTGGAAGATGACGACTCCAGGGACGACACCAGTGACGATGACTGTCTGGTGATCGACCTGGACGAATCGACCGCATGGATGACGACGACCGCTGGCTACGAGGTCGCCCTTGCGAGGCGGCCTCAAGGAGGACCACACTCCCCCACTCTGGGGTCAGTCTTGGGAGGCTGGCTCCAGGTGAGGTCAACGCTAGAGGCAGGGACGTGGGGGTAAGCGCTGTGAGGCTGGCCCGTTCTACAGACAACACCGAGGTCGCCCTTGGCAAGGCGGCCTCGAGGAGGACCATACTCCCTCGCCCTGGGGTCAGTCCTGTGAGGCTGGCTCTGGGTGGGGCCGACCCGAGTGACACCAATGAGGAGGCCAGCACTGGGAGGCTGGCCCATGACGCTACCGGCCGCCCAGAGGTCGCCCTTGGCGAGGCGACCTCGAGGGGGACCTCTGTTGGGACCATCCTTGGCAGGACAAACCCGGGGGCCAGCGATGTGGAGCTGGTCTCTGATGGGACGACATTTTTCAATAATCTCAGCCCCGAGGACGACACCAGCATGTTGACATCGACGACGACTCTACCCAGGACGCCGTTCTATAGTTTCGCATCTGGGGTCGGCTTCAGCAACGTAAGCATGTCAGCCCATGGGATCGGCTCCAGCGCTTTCCACCTGAGAACCAGCTCAGGACCAGGGTTGTCTGGCGACATGGAACTGGGGGTTCGGCTCCAGCGACACTAGCCCTGGGGCTGGCTCCCCCAACAAGCCCTTAAGGGCTGGTGCCTGCAATGCACCCCTGAGGGCTGGCCCTGGCAATACCAATACATCCACTACCAGGGCCGACCCCATCGATGACTCCTGACCAGCCACAGTTCAGGAGACTGTTTCGGGGGTCGGCGCCAGCGACAATACTGCACCACACACCAATGCAGACAACGACGTTGATTTTTGGGACATTAAAGTTCAGATGCAGAGGAACCGGAGATTCGTCTTTCGCCATATAGCAAGAGACTCTGGAGCCAGCAGTGACGACGACAGTCGCTCCCAGGCCTCATCGGACCCAGCAGGACACGACACCATCCCAGAGCCCCCTCAAGGGGCGCCACCAGCCCTCAGGGGGAACGACACCACGAACGACGACAACGACAACGAAGAACCCAGCCCAGACCAGCAGCCGCAGAGACGGGGGAAAGCCCTCGCCATCTGGTTCCCACTCCCTAGACACTTTAAGTGCACAGAAACGCCCTGCGCCCACGTCCACTCATCACAGGCATGGACCAGCCAGCGTGTGTCGTTGACACGACACCTGGAGGGTGGCCACGGGCTTCGCATTTCCGAAATAATATACAAATGCGCTGGCTGCAGTTCAACTCTAAGAAGACAACCAACAACCCACACCTGCGCCCGCCTGCGTGAAATCCGGGCTGCTAGGACCCTGGACGACCGCCCCTTGTCGTTCCAGTGCGAGGCCCGCGGCTGCGGGTTCTCGTGCAATTCGAAAATTGGCATAATGAGCCACAGAGAGTCGCACTCCCGCCAGGCGGCCAGGCAGCCTGCATTAGACAGGGTGCAACGACAGCCTGACCCACCACCAGACGACGAACGACGACACCCTGGCCAAGTACCACCACCCAGCCCTGACGAACGATGACACCCTGGCCAAGTACCACCACCCAGCCCTGACGAACGATGACACCCTGGCCAAGTACCACCACCCAGCCCTGACGAACGATGACACCCTGGCCAAGTACCACCACCCAGCCCTGACGAACGATGACACCCTGGCCAAGTACCACCACCCAGCCCTGACGAACGATGACACCCTGGCCAAGTACCACCACCCAGCCCTGACGACCCGACCCCTGCTGTCATCTCCAGCTCTGCTGAGGGTCGGCTCCAGCGACACTAGCCCAGGAGCTGGCTCCACCAACAAGCCCTTGAGGGCTGGTGCCTGCAATGCACCCCTGAGGGCCGGCCCTGGCAATGCCAAGACAGCCACTACCAGGGTCGACCCCAGCGACGCCTCCCAAACAGCCACATTTCAGGAGACTGTTTCGGGGGTCGGCGCCAGCGACACTACCTCCGAGACTGCCCCAGCCCTCAGCCCTGGCAATGGCCTGGTCGGCCCTGGACCCGACAATGATGTACTACAAACCAATGTGGACAATGATTCCTGGGACGAAATCAACGTTCACAGGCAGAGAAACCAGAGATTCGTCTTTCGATGCATAGCAAGATACTCTGGCGCCAGCAGTGACGACGACAGTCGACCCCCAGGCTTCATCGGACCCAGTAGGAAACGACACCCCCCCCCAGAGCCTCCTCAGGGGGTGCCACTAGCCCCCAGGGAGAACATCATGAACAACAACGACGACAACAACGACAACGACGAACCCAGCCCAGCCCAGCAGCCGCAAAGGTGGGGGGAAGCCCTCATCATCTGGTTCCCCCTCCCAAAACACTTCAAATGCACAGAGACTGCCTGCTCCCACGTCCACTCAGGGAAGACATGGACTTGTAAGAGGGTATCCCTAATGAGACATCTGAGCGGTGGACATGGTCTCAAGATCGAGAGGACCATATATAAGTGCGCAGGGTGCGGCAGAACTTTGGGACAAAGACCATCTACACATTCATGTGCACCTCTTCAGAGAATTGTATCATCAAGACAGGAAGACAATGTTCAATTGGCATTCCCATGTAATAGACCGAATTGTAACTTTTCATGCAACTCAGTCATAGGGAAGATGAGCCATGAAAAATACCTCATAAGGCGAGGAGGCCAGGAGAGACGGAATGACATCCAACAGCCTCAAGACAGGAGGGCGCCACCCCGCAAACCATCACCCGAACCAGCAAATCAGCGCCCTGATAACCATCACCCAACGAGCCCTGAAACCTTACCCCCCCCACACCCAATAACCCCATCCCTGCACGACAACCTGCCTCACCCATTTCTTTCTCTCCAGTACCATCCCCCACCCCTTCACCCCCACCAATCCTACCCCCTCTTCAGCATCCACAGCCTCACCGACCACCATTCATACTGTTGGATGTTGGGGGAATGGAACTCATACAAGTTCCATTCCCCCAACATCCCTCTCCTACCCATCCTGATCCCACAGGGCCTGAGGATGAAGACCTGGCCTTCCCAGACGCTAGCGGCGATGATGATAATGATGATGAAAGGTTTGATGAGTCACAGATAAATGACAACGTTGATGAGGCAGTACAGCTGGAACAAGAACCCGACGAAGCTGACCAGCCAGAACAACAACCCGATGAGGCAGCACAAGAATGGGTACTGGAGCCCTTCTATGTTCCGCTGCTGGAATTACTACGCTCCCCAGACTGGAATGACGCTCCCCAGACTGGGACGAGTTCACAAGCCTCTTGAAAGATATTACAGAGGCGGTTCAAGCCCACTGCAACATCCGAATAGATGACGGTAGACCAGCACCCACAGCCATCGATGTCAACGACTGCAAGGCGATCCAATGCCTATATAGAAGAAATGGAAGACGTGCGGTAAGGCTGATCACATGAGGGGAAAGTAGCCGCTGCGATATCCCTTGTGAAATAATAGAGGCACTTTTCGGAGGTGTTGGCAGCCCAACCACCAATAGGAGACCCTGAAGCACAGGAAGATCGCGCCGCAATCAACTTAGACCCAATCAGAGAAGGGGAAGTGGAGGTCAGGCTTATGCGGGCAGAGAACAGCGCCCCAGGGAAAGATAGAATAACCTACAGAAACTGGAAGCAGGCCGACCCTGATTGTAAGGTGATCGCAGCGATTTTTAGCATCTGCCTGCAACAAAAGAGGATTCCCCAAGAGTGGAAAACGTCACGAACCATCCTCATTCCTAAGAATGGTGACCCACAAGATATCACGAACTGGCGGCCTATTGCCCTGTGTCGAACAATTTACACGTTATATACAGGAGTCCTTGCTGCACAACTGAGGAAATGGATTGAACAAAACCAAGTCCTTTGCCCTGAGCAAAAAGGATTCATGGCCTCAGACGGGGTCCTTGAACACAATTATATTATCCAGCACTACCTTGACGAGGCACGTGACAGCAATAAAGATATTTGCATTGCGTCACTTGACCTAACAAACGCCTTCGGTTCCGTACCCTTAGAGCTCATAGACGCCTCCCTCACACGGATGGGCGTGGGAGCAGACTTTGTTACTGTGATCCAAGGCATCACGAGGGGAAATTCGACAAAAATCCAAACTGCAAATGGTGAAACGACTGATATCTTGGCTGACTGTGGGGTCAGGCAGGGATGCCAACTCAGTGGGCTATTATTCAACATCGCCATTGAACCAATACTGAGAACGATCATCAACGCAGGACTGCTAGCAGACCCAGCTCTCAAGCATCCCTGCCTGGCCTACGCAGATGATATAACCCTGCTATCCAGGACGGTGGAAGGCCTACAGAGCCTCATTGACATCACCTCTGCAGCCTGTGAAGAGCTGAAACTCAAACTCAACCCAAGGAAATGCTCTTCAATGCACATGCCTGGGCGACAACCAAGAGGAATGCGAAACTCCATATTTACGATTGGGGAATCGCAAATATGCAGTAGACAAGATGGGGAGGAAACCAAATTCCTCGGCAGACCAGGTTTCCACCTCCTTCCGAACGCCAACGTCATTGAAGAATTTAAACAACTAGGCGTCGCCATAATGACAAGCAAATTGGCTCCCTGGCAGAGAATCGATGCCCTAAAGTCCTTCGTCTTCCCAACACCTGTGTTTGCCATGAGAACTTGGCAACTGAGGAAGGGTGATTGGCAAGAACTGGATGACCGACTACGTCCATTGATAAAGGAAACCCTATACCTACCACAGCGTGCAACCAACGGATACCTGTTTGGAAAGAGTGCAGCAGGCTCGTGCGGCATCCGCCTCGCCGCAGAAGACTCTGACATATTCATCATACACTCGGCATTCAAATTACTCACCACGCCGGATCTAGAGACGAGGAATATTGCCAAAGAGGATTGCAAGAGGGTAACGGCACGAAGACTTTGCCAGGACGCAACTTTAGAAAACGTGTGTCAGTATCTATCAAAGGACGACATGGAACAGACCCCCTCTGGACATGAGACGCTCTGGTCAAGAGCCCGTAACTCATCTGGGAGGATGAAAACCAAGTGGCCCACAGACGGAGATGCGTTAGAAGTCTGATGTGGGGAGAGAACCATGTCCCACCAAGAAAAAAAATGGTCGCAAGGAATATAAGGAACCATCACAGAGGACAATGAGACGACAGCCTGAGGAGCAAGCCAGATCAAGGTAAAGTAATGGAGCAAGTTGGGAAAGAGCGAGCCTCGTCCGCATTCATTAGAGATGGGGCTTTCACCACCTTTGCAGACTGGCGATTCATTCACAGGGCACGACTGAATCTACTCCCTCTAAACGGGGCCCGCCGGTTCAACATCAACGGAGACCAACGATGTAGGAGATGTCGCCACCAGAATGAAACTCTACCCCCACGTCATCAACCATTGCTTGAGACTATCAAATTCGATGATCCAACGACACAACGCGTTGGTCGATCGCATTCTCAAGGCCTCGGAAGGAAGGCACTGGAAAATAATATCCACAAACCAACAAGTCCCGGGAACAAACAACGTGCTCAGACCTGACATTGTTCTGGAAAAGAACGGGGATGTGATGCTGATTGACGTCACTTACCCCTTCGAGAATGGCCCAGACGTCTTTGAAGAGGCGAGACTAGGAAATGAAGAAAAATACGCTGAGCTAGCAGCGTTAATGAGACAGACCTACAGGCAGGTCACAGTATATGCCTTCATAGTGGGATCGCTCGGTTCGTACGACCCAAAGAATGATAAGCCAATGAACAGGCTGGCGTCAAGAAAATACCAGAGGCTGTTCAGAAGGCTGTGTGTGAGCGACACCATCCGGTGGTCGCGAATGAAGTATATAGAGCACATCACAGGCGCCCGCCAATATTAGTTTACATGTCTGTACCTTTTTTTCATTTCAGGAGTTTATATATATATCACATCTGTTTTTGAGTTTTTTAATGTCAGACAATATGTAACTAATTGTCATATATTGTAAACTATGTAAACATATGTAAACAAATGCATATTATAATCCATGTAAACCTATAATCAACCAATATAAAACATTTTTGTGTAACTTTCACAATATATACCCATGCACCCTTGTGAAGACACAAGGCAATTGTAACAATCTGTAAAACATTTTTTAAATAAATAATAAAATCTGTACTTGTAGCACAGTAACAACTGACTACTGATGGCCTCTACCTTTGATGAGAAGCGATTTGAACGCACTACAGCAAGCTCCTAGGATCCGAGGATACAGCAATCTCCTACAATCCGAGGCAGCTCCACCGCTGCATCGGATTGTCCAGTTGCCTCTTGGACGTCTAGAAGGAGCTTAATCTGCCTTTGCCACTGATCGGCAAAGTCGAGGAGCTTGCTCCACCTCTGACTCTGATCGGCAGAGGTGGCAGCGTGTCCTGACAGGTGAAGTCCTATTGCTTCACCCTGTCCCCGATGCTGCCTGGTGCTGCCCTGTGATGGACTTCAGGACCCTCCAAGCTGCTGTGCAGGACGCCACCCAACGCCCCTGCCCTCCCAGCCGCCCCAGAAGGACGGTCGATGTGAGGACGACTACGGGCTACCCGGGGGTCAGCGCTGTGAGGCTGGCCTCTGATGGGCAGGACCCACTCACCTCCCCAGGAGGGGAGGGCTGCAGGGCCCCAACCACCTTCCCAGGAGGGGAGGGCTGCAGGGAGCCAACCACCTTCCCAGGAGGGGAGGGCTGCAGGGCCCCACCCACCTCCCCAGGAGGGGAGGGCTGCAGGGCCCCACCCACCTCCCCAGGAGGGGAGGGCTGCAGGGCCCCACCCACCTCCCCAGGAGGGGAGGGCTGCAGGACACCGCTCACCTCCCCAGGAGGGGAGCTCTGCAGCCACCCGGGGCAGGACGACGACCCCGACGTCGACCCTGGCGAGTCGGCCTCGGTAAGGGAGGACCCACTTACCTTCCCAAGAGGGGAGGGCTGCAGAACACCGCTCACCTCCCCAGGAGGGGAGGGCTGCAGGACACCGCTCACCTCCCCAAGAGGCGAGGGCTGCAGGACACCGCTCACCTCCCCAGGAGGGGAGGGCTGCAGGACACCGCTCACCTCCCCAGGAGGGGAGGGCTGCAGGACACCGCTCACCTCCCCAGGAGGGGAGGGCTGCAGCCTCCTGGGGGTCAGCACTGTGGGGCTGGCCTCTGGTGGGCAGGACGACGACGACAACGACCCCGAGGACGACCCTTGCGAGTCGGCCTCGGCGAGGGAGGACCCACTCACCTCCCCTGGAAGGGAGGGGCTGCAGGACCCCACTCACCTCCCCAGGAAGGGAGGGCTGCAGGATTCCACTCACCGCCCCAGGAAGGGAGGGCTGCAGCCTCCTGGGGGTCAGCACTGTGGGGCTGGCCTCTGTTGGGCAGGACGACGACGACAACGACCCCGAGGACGACCCTTGCGAGTCGGCCTCGGCGAGGGAGGACCCACTCACCTCCCCTGGAAGGGAGGGGCTGCAGGACCCCACTCACCTCCCCAGGAAGGGAGGGCTGCAGGATTCCACTCACCGCCCCAGGTGTTGGAAATTTCCAACAGTTATTCTCATCCCTAATACAACAGGGTGTATTTCCTGTATTAGGCTTCATACACATCTAATATTCATTTAATAATCCTTAATACAACCAACAGGATGTATTTCCTGTATTAAGCGTAATAATTAACTAACACTACTAATATGTAGTTTAGTGTTGTAGAATTTACTGTATTAGGTTGTGGAACATCATGTAATTTCTCCTAGAATTGTGTAGTGTTGCGCCAGCCACGCACGGGGGATAAAATTTCCATGTACCTGTAGATCTCATACAAATGCAACCATTTACTTTCCTGTATTAGGAATAATAATTTAGTAATAGGTTTACAACAGTTTACTGGAATTTCCTTACCCAGCTTAATCGCTGTTCCAGTAAATAATATCATAATCTAACATCATTTCCACCACCAAGCAAGTATTGTTTTATTTGTGCCGTCTACATTAACTGACGTGCACTGTGAGAATTAAACATCACCGCATAAAGAATTTATCTAAACCATCAAGAGTGTTCATAAACGCCCCCTTCCCTATTTAGCGTTAATAAATAAATATAATTTATGCTCGATTGCGCATGCGCGACTTTGGGGAGGGAGGAGAGGGGACTCTCGCCATTACCAACAAGAAGCGTGGAGGTGTTCCGTAAGCGGTCCAACAAATCTGCTCATCCAGCCGGCATCCGAATATCCTTAGATGCCAGATTGAGGACGCAGCTTACCAGAATCACGGACACCAGTTTGGCAGGCATTTTACCTTTTATTAATATTCATAGAGCTCTTAAATATGATTAATATAGGTAGCCATGTCGTCATGCTGCGGGCGTACCTAAAATTCCATGCAAGTGCAGCTCTTTCCCCTCCAAATATTTAGATATTACCTTATATGTGTGTAAATACTAGTTTGGGGTGGAAATTACGGAATTATTATTGCAGCATGGTGCAACACCCTTGAGGAAGCGTGTGACCGCCATACCCTCACGTGTTCCAAGTATCGCTATCTCAAACTGTTTTCAGACTGACGTACAGTGGACTGCATCTACGTCCCTCTGTCACAGCTGAGATTTATTCAGTTTTCATTGTAGATAGTACCTTATTATTCAGAGTCCATATATATATATCTCATACTGCCTTTTATGCATTATTTATCTTCACATTTGCAGTAGTATTTCTTGCATTACATATTTTACTCATTATCTGTGTGTGTATATTATACTCATTATTATTATTATTGCATAATATATGTTACACTTAGATTAATCTCATATAATACCCACCCCCCCCCTCTCAAAATGTGTCATGGGAGGCTGGCTGTAGGGTTATCTAATTTACAGTCATTGCTTAATAGAATTTATTCATATATAAACATAGATCTATAAGCCACTGATTTTCTCATTTCATTACTCATTCTGGTCCTTCGAGCTATCTTAGAATTAATCATTATTTTGCATTCTTAAAATTATACATTTTATCAGTATTATACTGGAGCCAGATTTCTCCACATAATTTTGTGGTCCTACGAACCAGGATCTTGTTTGAGATCAAACGAACCAGAGTTAATTTAAGAATTTATACCGGCTTTCAGAGCCCATATTTTATGGTCATTACGAACCGAGATAGTCTGGAGAGCTAGACTATTATCAAAGAACTAGTGTAAACTTACATTATATTTTATAACTAGTATAATCAGTACAATATAGCCAGAAGTTAGGCTATCTACAATTAATCATTTTTCATCCCTGATAACATTATACTCTTTAATTAGGGAGTATTATCAGGTGCTAGGATAGAACTTACGGCAGTAAAATATCTGCCACATATATAATCATTTATAGTAGTAGAATAATTGACATATATATAATCACTTGTATATACTCTATATAACTCAAAAATTATAAAAAACACAAAAAAACATAGCACTATCTTGAATCTGCACATTAGTAGTATTATAGCATTTTTGCCAACCCATGTAGAATAGAATTCTTAGACTGGAATTGTACTTTGTAGTGTACAACTCTAGCCTAACTTATTATTACTGGCCAGCCTAGATAGGTAGGATTATTAGTAGACTAGGATTGTACAAGGCAGTACAACCTAGTCAACATTTATTATTGTGCAAACCCAAGTCCGGGTAGGACTTATCATTATTTTACACAAATTGTGTTTTCTATATTTTATTATATATGTTTACTGTGTACATTTTGAGTGTTATTGAAGTGTCACTACTCATCCAAAGCTGATTATGAGGAGCTAAGCAGAGGAATTCCTCTAGACACTGAAATACCACTCAAATATTAGCTGTTTACTATTAGGTAGGTAAGCTAACCTCTACGTGAGGTAGGATTCACATAGCCTAACTAAAGAATCAGATATTAGGCTATTAATAATCGTATTGGTTCCACGTATATATGAATCAGTACCCCCAGTTATTTCCATTACCAAGCCATGGCACCAGCTAAGCCAAAATCCACAGGCAGTGCACCAGAAGAAATGTCCAGCAACTGCTCATTATATTTTAGATCATACACGAGTCACAAAGGCCATGTGACTAGACAGTTGAATAATCAGCTGGTACAATCAGGTGCCACAACCAAAGTATTAGAAAACCTCATAGAGACGACCCACCAAACATTTTCACGTTTTAAAAACGTCCTAAAAACGACATTTCATTGTTTTGGGCACGTTTTAAATTACGTTTAAAATACATATTTTGAAGAAGGTCTCAGACATTACTGTGAACGCTGCCGCACCTACTGCCGCTGCAACACCCGCTCCTGCAACTACTATAATACGTATAGTAGTTGCAATACTACTCTTAATACGTATTTTTGAATACGTATTAAGAGAAGAAGAGAGAGAAAAGAGAGGAGAATAAGAAAGAGTAAAGAGAAGAAGAAAAAGGGAGATAGAGAGAGAGAAAGAAGGAAAGATAGGAGAGAAAAAGAGAAGAGAGATAAAGAGGAAAGAAAAAGAGAACAAGAGAGAGAAGAGAATAAGAAAAAGAGAGTAAAGAGAAAGTGAGATAATAGAGAGAAGAATAAGAAAAAGAAGAGAGAGCAAAGAGAAGAAGAGAAAGGGAGATAATAGAGAGAAGATAGACACAAAGGAGAGAAAGAGCTGATTGGAATGCCTTGCTCCAGGGGGACGTGAACAGCCAAGTAAACGCTATCACCAGTCATATACTGGACCTCCAGTATAGGCATATCCCTCACCGGCAGTATGTGACCAAGCCCACTGATCAGCCTTGGTTTGGATATCGCTGCCGGATGGCAGCTGAAGCCAAAAACAAAACCTGAAGGAGATTTAAACGGCACCCTTCGGCTCATAACAGAAACATTCATAGACAATCTTGTCGAATAATGAAAGAAGTTCAAAAGTGGGCTATATCCAGATGGGAATCCGAAACTCGAAGAAAACTTGCATCTGGAAGGGTTGGATCTAAGGTCTGGTGGTCCCTGGTGAAAGATCAGCAGGGGTACTCATCTGAGGACACAATCCCACCTCTAAACAGATAAGATGGTACTGTGGCAAACAGCAATCAGGAGAAGGCTGATTTACTGGCAAACCACTTTGCTGCAAAGATGCAGGTTCCTGATCCTGAACGTCAGCCTCCACATCTTGCCCCATGCACTGTGACTAGGTTGACTGAAGTGGTTATAAATCATGCTGAAGTTCTCCATCTCCTTAACACGCTAGACACAAGCAAAGCTGTGGGGCCAGATAAGGTCAGTCCAAGACTACTACGCTGCTACGCTGACCTGTTGGCTCCACCTCTCACGTGCCTCTTCCAACTGTGCCTAGTTCAAGGAATTTGGCCCTCCTTATGGAAGAAGGCAGACGTTGTTCCAGTGCACAAAAAGAAGAGCCGCTCAGTAGTTGGTAACTACAGACCTGTGTCACTGCTTTCCATTACTGGCAAGATCCTAGAATCATTAATTGCTCAGCAAATGATATCATTTTTTGACCGTCATCGGCTAATTTGTGATCGACAGTATGGTTTTAGAAAAGGCCGATCTGCTGCTGATCTCTTGCTAAATCTCTCCTCTAAGTGGCATCAGTCACTGGATGAGTCCAAGATCAGCTGTGTTGTTGCTCTAGATATAGCAGGAGCCTGTGATCGGGTCTGGAACTCTGGATTAGCAGTGAAGCTTCAAGCTTTAGGCATTGCAGGCTCCATCTTAGTGTTATTAAAAGACTACCTTCAAGAACGGACTCTAAGGGTAGTCCTCAATGCAGCAGAATCCGATAGCCACTCAATTGGTGCCAGCGTTCCACAGGGTAGTGTGCTTGGCCCTCTGCTGTGGAATGTTTATTTCAACGATCTTCATCTCATTCCTGAAGCTCAAGCCTATGCTGATGACTGTACTCTAACCTTTACATACAGAAAGGAGGAAATGCTAACTGCTGCAAGAATCATTAATCACAAACTTTCAGCAATTTCTACCTGGGGTAGAAGATGGCAGGTCACATTTGCGGCTGAGAAGACTCAAGCGATGATGATAACTAGACTGCACATGGCGAATCGGACAGAACTGCAAATGGGTGGCAATCCCTAGAGTTCACAGAAGAATTTGACATCTTGGGAATGAAGTTCGACTCTTCAATGACAATGAAGAGCCATGTGCTAAACCTAGCTAAAAAGGCAGCCAGGAAACTTACAGCACTACGGCTGTAAGATATGAGCACTACGGCTCATATCTTCTTGACAGCAAGGGATGCAAAACCTTATATGAAGCACAAGTTCGCTCCCATCTTGAGTATGCACCCCTTTCCTGCATTGCCTGCCCCCCATCTTTCGTCAGACTGTTGGACAAAGTAGAGAAACGGGCTAGAAGGCTTATCTCTAGTCTTGACCAAGTCTAGTGGGAACGGTCTGAACATCAGAGCCTGCAACACCGTCGTGACGTTGTTGGTCTTACTGTTATGTACAAGGCCAACATCCTCAAAGTTCCGCACTTGGCCCAAATCCGTGGAGTACCAGTAGTTCCCTCTTGTAACACTAGGCTCTCAACCTTCAACAGTCTCATGCTTGAAGTGCCATTCTCAAGAACATACACTCCATCAGTGTTCATTCATTCCGAGGCTTACTCGTATCTGGAACTTGTTCGCTCAACAGATTGATACACGAGAGATCAGGTCAACTGTTCACATAAAGACTCTGGCACACAGCTGGCTACTAGCTCATCCTGTTCCTTATATGATTGTTACTTAATGTTTTTGAATGAATAAAGGCTATTCCTTCTAAAGCAAATAATAACAGGCTCATGAAATAAATGGGCATCTAGGAGTAGGTTTCAACTTAGCTTACATAAGTTCAATATATGATAGTTCACAATGTGTTATTTATTTCATAAGAGTATACTTTGAAACTGAGTTTCTAGGTGTAGGCTTCAGATGAGCTGAGGTAGGATAACAGCTCTTGCTTGCAGCTTCACTAGGTATGTCATTAGGCAACCTTATGAATCCTAGTTTTAGTTTAAAAAAAAAAAAAAAAAAAAAAAAGAGAGATAGAGAAGATAGGTAGATAGAGAAGAGAGAGAGGAATAAGAAAAAGAAGAGAAAGGGAGATTATATATATATATATATATATATATATATATATATATATATATATATATATATATATATATATATACAGAGAGAGAGAGAGAGAGAGAGAAAGAGAGAGAGGAATAAGAAAAAGAAGAGAGCAAAGAAGAGAAAGGGAGATAATAGAGAGAGAAGATAGAGACAAAGGAGAGAGGAGAGAGAAGAAGAGAGAGAGAAAGAAGACAGAGAAGGAGAGTGAGAGAGAAGAAGAGACACATGCAGATAGGTAATGTAAGAGAGAGAGGGGGAGCGAGAAGAGTGTGAAAAGAAGAGAGTGAGACAGAGACGAAGAGAGGAGGAAATGAGAGAGGGGAGGCTGTACGGCGGAGAATGGCGGCTGTGGCGGAGAATGGCGGCTGTGGCGGACGGTGGCGAAAAGTGGCGGCGGGCGGACAGTGGCAGCTGTAGCGGACAGTGGTGGCAGGGGGCGGACAGTGGTGGCGGCAGGCGGACAGTGACGGTGGTGGCGGACAGTGGCGGCGGTGGCGGATAGTGGCGGCGGTGGCGGACAGTGGCGGCGGTGGCGGACAGTGGCGGCGGTGGCGGACAGTGGCGGCGGTGGCGGACAGTGGCGGCGGTGGCGGACAGTGGCGGCGGTGGCGGACAGTGGCGGCGGTGGCGGACAGTGGCGGCGGTGGCGGACAGTGGCGGCGGTGGCGGACAGTGGCGGACAGTGGCGGACAGTGGCGGCGGTGGCGGACAGTGGCGGCGGTGGCGGACAGTAGCGGCGGTGGCGGACAGTGGCGACAGTGGCGGCGGTGGAGGACAGTGGCGGCGGTGGAGGACAGTGGCGGCGGGCGGACAGTAGCGGCTGTGTCTGGCATTGGCGGCGGGCGGCTGGTGGCGGCTGGTGTCAGGCGGTAGTGGCGGCGTGGTGGGTGGCGGGCGGCGGTGGTGGAGGCTGTGATGGGTGGTGGCGGCTGTGGTGGGTGGTGGCGGGCGGTGGTGGCAGCTTGCGGTGGTGGCGGCTGGCGGTGGCGGCTGGTGGCAGGCAGTGGCGGGCGGTGGCGGCTGGTGGCAGGCAGTGGCGGGCGGTGGCAGCGGGTGGCGGCTGTGGCAGCTGGTGGCGGCTGTGGTGGCTGGTGGCGGCTGTGGTGGCGGCGTGGTGGGTGGCGGGCGGCGGTGGTGGAGGCTGTGATGGGTGGTGGCGGCTGTGGTGGGTGGTGGCGGCTGTGGTGGGTGGTGGCGGGCGGTGGTGGCAGCTTGCGGTGGTGGCGGCTGGCGGTGGCGGCTGGTGGCAGGCAGTGGCGGGCGGTGGCGGCTGGTGGCAGGCAGTGGCGGGCGGTGGCAGCTGGTGGCAGCTGGTGGCGGCTGTGGCAGCTGGTGGCGGCTGTGGTGGCTGGTGGCGGCTGTGGTGGCTGGTGGCGGGTGGCGCCTGGTGACGGGCGGTGGCAGCTGGTGACAGCTGGTGGTGACGGTGGCGGCTGTGGTGACTGGTGGCAGCTGGTGGTTGCGTTGGTGGCGACTGGTGGCAGCTGGTGGTTGCGTTGGTGGCGGCTGGTGGTGGCAGTGATGGCGGCTGGCAGTGGCGGCTGGTGGCAGCGGTGATGGGTGGTGGTGGGCGGCGATGGCGGCTGGTGGTGGGCGGCGGCGGTGGTTGGCGGGTGGTGGTGGCTGGTGGCGGCCAGCTGGGACACACCCTTCACCACTAAAGGTCTGAGCACAACTAACCATGTGTGTCTCTCACCACCAGCCTAGTGTTGCCAGCTCGCCCTCTCAAAATGTTTCCTTCAAAGATTGTATATTATCTTTGAACAACAAGTTTGATTATCAAGGAAATAATATACATATATTATTGTCACATTAATACTGTGCAATATCTTATAATTATTTAGCAGGAATGTAATAAGTTGAAACAGGACAAAAAATCCAACATATATATAAAAACCAACATTAGAGATCACGAGGACAAGGCCTATCTGTGACCACACACATCCTGCCTCCCTGGCCAGTTACCCTCTCACACCTCACACTCTTAACTCACTCTCAATATTCACTCTTACTCTCAGTCACTCTTACTCTCAGTCACTCTTACTCACTCTCAGTCACCCTTACCCATTCTTACTCACTCTCTCACTCTTACTCTCAGTCACAATTACTCCCAATCACTCTTACTCTCAATCACTTACTCCCAATCACTCTTACTCTCATTCTTACTCCTACTCACTCTTACTCTCAATCACTCTTACTCTCACTCCTACTCCCAATTACTTTTACTCTCAATCACTCTTACTCTTATTCTCAATCACTCTTACTCTCACTCACTCTTACCCCCTCTCATACTCCTACTCTTACTCACTCAATCACTCTTACTCACTCTCAATCACTTACTGTCAGTCACTCTTAGTCACCTTCAGTCACTCTTACTCACTCTTACTCTTACCCACTCTCACTAACTTACTCTCAGTCACTCTTACTCTTACCCACTCTCACTCACTCTTGCTCTCACTCTCACTCCCTCTTACTCTCACTCCTTCTTACTCATTCCTACTCCCTCTTACCCACACTCACACTCCTACTCTTACTCACTTTCAATCACTCTTACACTCACTCAATCACTCTTACACTCACTCAATCACTTACTGTCAGTCACTCTTACTCTCACACACACTCACTCTTACACACTCTCACTCTTACTCTCCTTCAGTCACTCTTACTCTTACTCACTCTCACTCACCCTTACTCTCACTCACCCTTACTCTCACTCTCACTCTGTCACTCTTACTCACTCTCACACTCTTATTCTCTCTTACTAACTCTCATACTTAGTCACTCTCACTCTTACTCCAAGGCATTTGAAGTGGAATTCAAGCTTGTTCGCATGGCTCCATTTAGATATATATGCACTTCACTTTTGGTCGCTGTATTACAGAATGGATATAAATTCACTAGAATGCGTCCAGCGTAGGATAAAGTTAATTAATCCCCAAAAACACTTCTGCGTTTTGGGCGAGTTAGCCCTCCACTATCTCCTGTGGGTTTTGGACGTTCCATGGTAGGGGGCGGTAATACTGAAAAGTGTATAGTCTTTTCAACTTTGTCACCTTAATTCTCGTCCTAGGTTTTTCAATTTGGTATCAATGTGTTCGCAATAGAATTCCCAACAGGAGTATATGCATATAATTTCAAAAACAGCATCGCGCTCCACCCGCCGAGAAGATGAATGTAGGTGGCAGGTACCAGAAAGAGACAAGCCACCCCAAGGCACGTCTCATTACATTAGAGAGCGCGGTAACACTGAAAAGTGTATATTCTTTTCAACTATGTTACCTCAATTCTCGTCCTAGAATTTTCAATTTGGTATTAATGTGTTCGCAATAGAATTCTCTACAGGACTAAAGGCATATAAACTCAAAAAACCCGGCTTACCATCCGTAACAAACAGAGAAAACGAGACCGTTACCCGGGAGCGCACAAGAGCGATGAAATGTATACACTCTCTTCACTTTGGTCACCTCATTTGTTATCCTAGGTCTTTCATTTTGGTATCAATGTGTTCGCAATAGAATTCCCAACGGGAGTATATGCATAAAATGTCAAAAACAGCAGTGCGCTCCACCCGCTGACATGATGAAAGCAGGCTGCGTTACCAAGAAGAGAGTGCTATGCAGTGCCTGGCCTTCCATTAGAGAGCCTGGTAATACAGAGTGAATACTCTTTTCAACTTTGTCACCTCAATTCTCGTCCTAGGTTTATCTATTTGGTATCAATGTGTTCGCAATAGAATTCTCTACAGGTTTAAATGCAAATAAACTCCAAAAGCGTATAATCCAAAAGCGAGTGCATATAAACTCCATTCATGGACATTTAGCAACTAAAATTTTGACTATATAAGAACATAAGAACAAAGGTAACTGCAGAAGGCCTATTGGCCCATACGAGGCAGCTCCTATCTATAACCACCCAATCCCACTCATATACTTGTCCAACCCGCGCTTGAAACAATCGAGGGACACCACCTCTACCAGTTACGCGGCAATTGGTTCCACAAATCAACAACCCTGTTACTGAACCAGTATTTACCCAAATCTTTCCTAAATCTAAACTTATCCAATTTATACCCATTGTTTCGTGTTCTGTCTTGTGTTGATATTTTTAATACCCTATTAATATCCCCCCTGTTATGTCCATTCATCCACTTGTAAACCTCTATCATGTCACCCCTAACTCTTCGCCTTTCCAGTGAATGCAACTTAAGCTTTGTTAATCTTTCTTCATATGAAAGATTTCTAATTTGGGGAATTAACTTAGTCATCCTACGTTGGCTTATATTTAGTCATTAGTGGGCGAAAGTGTTAGAAACCTGTCATACGAAGAAAGATTGTCAAAGTTTAAATTACATTCTCTAGAAAAGCGAAGAAGAATTAAGTCACCTATCGCTGGGTTCATGTCTCGCTCCAAGACCGGCCCACACCCCATACCCAAGCCTTCTCAAATTGATTGGAAAGGCTTGGGTATGGGGTGTGGGCCGGTCTTGGAGCGAGACATGAACCCAGCGATAGGTGACTTAAATGGGGATTTCGATGTGGATTCAATATATAACTTATTTAAGAATATTCTAAACAAAGCACAGGAACGTAGTATACCATACAAATTGAATAGATCGTATACTAATGACCCAAAGTGGATAACAAAGAATTTGAAGAACCTTATAGGTAAAAAGAGAGCTTGGTACAAAAGGATTAAAAATGGGGAGGTCACTTTAGAACAGGAATTCGTACAACTGGTTAGAAATGTTAAAAAAGAGATAAGGAAAGCAAAAAGAAACTATGAAGTTCGCATAGCAGGGCAAGCAAAGACAAATCCTAAAGGGTTTTTTCAGTTATATCGTACTAAGACTAGGGAAAGGATAGGTCCATTAAAAACTGAGACAGGTCAAATAACAGATAGTGATGAAGAGATGAGTAGTATTTTTAATAAATATTTTGTATCTGTATTTACTAAAGAGGAACTTAACAATATGCCTTCAGCCGAACAAGTCTATGTGGGTGGGGACGAGGACAGGTTGACGAGTTTAGCAGTTACCAGGGAGGATGTTCTTAAACAAATAGTAAAACTCAAACCAAACAAATCCCCAGGGCCGGATGAAGTGTTTGCTAGGGTGCTTAAAGAATGCAAAGAGGAGCTTTGTGACCCACTGTCAACCATATTTAATAAATCAATAGAGTCAGGCAGAGTGCCAGAGTTTTGGAAAGTTGCTAATGTGATACCAGTTTTTAAGAAAGGAGATAGATCACTTGCGTCTAACTATCGACCAATTAGCCTAACGTCTATTGTGGGAAAGTTACTCGAATCTATAATAGCAAATAAAATTCGTCTTCATCTTGAAAAACATAAATTAATAATTGAGTCGCAACATGGTTTTATAAATGGCCGTTCATGTTTAACAAATTTGTTATCTTTTTATTCTAGCATTGTTGAGGCAGTTGATAGTGGTAAGGATTGCGATGTTGTATACCTTGACTTTAGCAAAGCTTTTGATACAGTGCCACATGAAAGACTGATTAAAAAAATAGAGTCTCATGGTATTGGGGGTGCTATATTAAGCTGGATTAGGGCATGGCTATACCAAAGGAAACAGAGAGTTAGTATAAATGGAATCAAGTCAGAGTGGGAAAATGTTGTAAGTGGAGTGCCTCAAGGCTCTGTCCTGGGACCTCTGTTGTTTATAATATATATAAATGATTTAGATTCAGGTTTGAGTAGCAACATTTGCAAATTTGCCGATGATACGAAAATCGGTAGGGAAATTAATTCGGAGGAGGACTCACTATCACTTCAAGTTGATCTAGATAGGGTTTTGAAATGGTCAAAGGATTGGCAGATGCAGTTTAATGCTGATAAATGTAAAGTTCTGAGGTTAGGTAATGATGATAGAGTTACAAGATACGAGCTAGATGGTGTTGTGATTGCGAAGTCGGATTGCGAAAGGGATCTGGGAGTTATGATTAGTAAGAATTTAAAACAAAAGGATCAATGCATAAATGTTCGTAATAAGGCAAATCGGACACTTGGATTTATTAATCGCAGCGTTAGTAACAAGACACCTGGTGTGGTTCTCAAGCTATATCTTGCTCTAGTTAGGCCCCATTTAGATTATGCAGTTCAGTTTTGGTCGCCATATTATAGAATGGATATAAATTCACTTGAACGTGTCCAGCGTAGGATGACTAAGTTAATTCCCCAAATTAGAAATCTTTCATATGAAGAAAGATTAACAAAGCTTAAGTTGCATTCACTGGAAAGGCGAAGAGTTAGGGGTGACATGATAGAGGTTTACAAGTGGATGAATGGACATAACCGGGGGGATATTAATAGGGTATTAAAAGTATCAACACAGGACAGAACACGAAACAATGGATATAAATTGGATAAGTTTAGATTTAGGAAAGACTTGGGTAAATACTGGTTCAGTAACAGGGTTGTTGATTTGTGGAACCAATTGCCGCGTAACATTGTGGAGGTGGGGTCCCTCGATTGTTTCAAGCACGGGTTGGACAAGTATATGAGTGGGATTGGGTGGTTATAGAATAGGAGCTGCCTCGTATGGGCCAATAGGCCTTCTGCAGTTACCTTTGTTCTTATGTTCTTATGTTCTTAATTAGGAGTGACATATGGTAGAGATGCACAATATGATGAATGGACATAACAAAGGGGACATTAATAGGGTATTAAAAGTAACAACACAAGGTTCAGCTCATTTAGCCTTTCCTCGTAGCTCATTCCTCTCAGTTCCGGGACGAGCCTGGTGGCATACCGCTGAATCTTTAACTTTGTCTTGTGTTTAACTAGGTATGGACTCCAGGCTGGAGCTGCATACTCTAGGATTGGCCTTACATTAGTGGTATACAGGATCCTGAACGATTCCTTACACAAGTTTCTAAAGGCAGTTCTTATGTTGGCCAGTCTAGCATATACCGCTGATGATATTCTTTTGACGTGGGCCTCTGGGGACAGGTTCCATGTGATATCAACCCCCAGATCTTTCTATTTGACTCTTGTAGGGTTTCACCTCCCAGATGATACCTTGTGTTCAGCCTCCTACTCCCTTCGCCTAATTTCATTACCTCACACTTTCCTGAGTTGAACTTTAGCAGCCATTTTCTAGATCATTCCTCCAGTTTGTCCAGGTCATCCTGTAATCTCTGTCTATCTTCATCCGTCTTGATTCTTCTAATAATTTTTCCATCATCATCAAACATTGAGAGGAACAAGTCTATGCTCTCCGGAAAATCGTTTACATATATTAGAAACAGGATGGGTCCAAGTACTGAGCCCTGTTGGACTCCGCTGGTGACATCACGCCACTCTGATGTCTCCCCCCTCACCGTTACTCGCTGTTTCCTGTTGCTTAAGTACTCCCTTATCCACTGGAGCACCTTCCCTTTTTACTCCTGCCTGTTGCTACAACTTTTTTAACAGCCTTTTATAGGGTACTGAGTCAAAGGCTTTCTGGCAGTACAGGAAAATGCAGTCCTCCCACCCTTCTCTTTCCTGCCTAATTTTTGTTGCCTGGTCATAGAATTCTATTAAACCTGTGAGGCACGATTTACCATCCCAGAACCCATGTTGGTGGTGTTACAAAATTATTTCCCTCCAGGTGCTCTATGAGCCTTTTCCTTACGATTTTCTCCAATCACCTTGCATGGTTTCCTTTTGCTATACCAAAGGAAACAGAGAGTTAGTATAAATGGAATAAAGTCAGAGTGGGAAAATGTTGTAAGTGGAGTGCCTCAAGGCTCTGTCCTGGGACCTCTGTTGTTTATAATATATATAAATGATTTAGATTCAGGTTTGAGTAGCAACATTTGCAAATTTGCCGATGATACGAAAATCGGTAGGGAAATTAATTCGGAGGAGGACTCACTATCACTTCAAGTTGATCTAGATAGGGTTTTGAAATGGTCAAAGGATTGGCAGATGCAGTTTAATGCTGATAAATGTAAAGTTCTGAGGTTAGGTAATGATGATAGAGTTACAAGATACGAGCTAGATGGTGTTGTGATTGCGAAGTCGGATTGCGAAAGGGATCTGGGAGTTATGATTAGTAAGAATTTAAAACAAAAGGATCAATGCATAAATGTTCGTAATAAGGCAAATCGGACACTTGGATTTATTAATCGCAGCGTTAGTAACAAGACACCTGGTGTGGTTCTCAAGCTATATCTTGCTCTAGTTAGGCCCCATTTAGATTATGCAGTTCAGTTTTGGTCGCCATATTATAGAATGGATATAAATTCACTTGAACGTGTCCAGCGTAGGATGACTAAGTTAATTCCCCAAATTAGAAATCTTTCATATGAAGAAAGATTAACAAAGCTTAAGTTGCATTCACTGGAAAGGCGAAGAGTTAGGGGTGACATGATAGAGGTTTACAAGTGGATGAATGGACATAACCGGGGGGATATTAATAGGGTATTAAAAGTATCAACACAGGACAGAACACGAAACAATGGGTATAAATTGGATAAGTTTAGATTTAGGAAAGACTTGGGTAAATACTGGTTCAGTAACAGGGTTGTTGATTTGTGGAACCAATTGCCGCGTAACATTGTGGAGGTGGGGTCCCTCGATTGTTTCAAGCACGGGTTGGACAAGTATATGAGTGGGATTGGGTGGTTATAGAATAGGAGCTGCCTCGTATGGGCCAACAGGCCTTCTGCAGTTGCCTTTGTTCTTATGTTCTTATGTATACAAGTTAGGGAAACTGGCCTGTAGTTCAGTGCCTCTTGTCTGTCACCCTTCTTGTATATTGTGACTACGTTAGCTGTCTTCCAACTTTCTGGTAAGACTCCTTTTTCCAGTGACCTGTCATGCATCAAAGAGTGGGGTACACTTAGTGCTTCTGCACCTTCCTTTAGTATCCATGGTGAGATTCTGTCAGGCCCAACAGCCTTTGTCACATCCAGCTCCAGCAGACACCTTTTGACCTCATCACTGGTGAGGTCAAATTCCTCCAAGGTTGCTTGGCTTGCCTCCTCATTTAGTGCAGGGGGCTTCTCCTTGTTCTATTGTGAAGACCTCCTGGAATCTCTTGTTGAGTTCTCCACACACCTTGTCATTCTCTGTGTATCTGTTCTCCCCTTTTCGCAGTTTCATCACTTGTTCCTTCACTGCTGTTTTCCTCCTGATGTTGCTGTGGAGCAGCTTTGGTTGGGTCTTGGCTTTACTCGCTATGTCATTTTCAAACTGTCTCTCTGCTTTCATCCTCACTCTGAGGTGCTCACTGAGGTACTAATGTGTGTGTTTGTGTGTGTACTCACCTACTTGTGCTTGCGGGGGTTGACCTCTGGCTAATACAGAGTTTCAGGACAGCCATTGAATTAGTTAGGAGCAAGGGAGGAATCCCGATCATATGTGGCATTCTTCCAAGAAAGGGAGTGGGAAATGAATGGATGTCGAGGGCAATTGGTGTCAATTGCCGGCTGGAAAAATATTGCAAATCAAATGCAATATCTTTCATAGACAACTGGGAACACTTCTATGGAAGAAATGAAATGTATGCTCGTGATGGGGTGCATCTATCGAGAGCAGGGGTTGTTGCTGTTGCGAACTCGTTGGAAGAAGTGGTTAGAGGTGTTTGTTTGGGTTTAAACTGTTAGTAGATAGAGGTATGGGAATTGATTTGGAAGAAGGAGGTAATAAAAGTATGTGTTTGTGGGAGAAAGGAATTGGCAAAATGATCAGGGAAAGAGAAGGGCCTCAAAATAACAATTCACTTAGACTTCTACTGTTAGTGTAATATACCCTAAGAAATAAAATTAACGAATTAAATGCTCTTGTCTGCACAGAAAAAAGATATTATTGCACTTACCGAAACGTGGATGAATGTAGAAAATAGAGAACTATTAGCTGAATATCAAATAAATGGATTTAAACTATTTCACACAGAAATTTCACACAAACTATTTCTATATTAGACGAGGAGGTGGAGTAGCCATATATGTTAGGGACAATTTGAAATGTAGTCTCAAAAAGGGAACCAAAACTGAGCCACACACAGAAACTATTTGGATAGAATTAAACGAAAAAGCTAATAATATTATAATAGGAGTTATATATAGGCCACCAAATTTAGACAGAATGGAAGCAAAGCATCTATGGGATGAAATATCTAGAGCATCTAGATCTAACAGTATTTATGTCATGGGTGACTTTAATTTTAGTGGAATAAACTGGTTGAACAAAACAGGGAATAGTGAAGCAGAAGATTTTCTAGAATTAATTGACGATTGCTTTCTTACGCAACACATTAAGGAACCAACACGGGAAAATAATATTTTAGATTTAGTGTTAACTAACAGGGAAACACAAATTAATGACATCGAAATAGGGAGTGAGCTAGGAAACAGTGATCACAAAGAAATCAGATTTAGCATAGAATGGAATAGACCTGTAGGAGTAGGTTGACGAGTTTAGTAGTTACCAGGGAGGATGTTCTTAAACAAATAGTAAAACTCAAACCAAACAAATCCCCAGGGCCGGATGAAGTGTTTGCCAGGGTGCTTAAAGAGTGCAAAGAGGAGCTTTGTGACCCACTGTCAACCATATTTAATAAATCAATAGAGTCAGGCAGAGTGCCAGAGTTTTGGAAAGTTGCTAATGTGATACCAGTTTTTAAGAAAGGAGATAGATCACTTGCGTCTAACAATAGACCAATTAGCCTAACGTCTATTGTGGGAAAGTTACTCGAATCTATAATAGCAAATAAAATTCGTCTTCATCTTGAAAAACAAATTAATAATTGAGTCGCAGCATGGTTTTGTAAATGGCCGTTCATGTTTAACAAATTTGTTATCTTTTTATTCTAGCATAGTTGAGGTAGTTGATAGTGGTAAGGATTGTGATGTTGTGTACCTTGACTTTAGCAAAGCTTTTGATACAGTGCCACATGAAAGACTGATTAAAAAGATAGAGTCTCATGGTATTGGGGGTGCTATATTAGGCTGGATTAGGGCATGGCTATACCAAAGGAAACAAAGAGTTAGTATAAATGGAATCAAGTCAGAGTGGGAAAATGTTGTAAGTGGAGTGCCTCAAGGCTCTGTCCTGGGACCTCTGTTGTTCATAATATATATAAATGATTTAGATTCAGGTTTGAGTAGCAACATTTGCAAATTTGCTGATGATACGAAAATCGGTAGGGAAATTAATTCGGAGGAGGACTCACTATCACTTCAAGTTGATCTAGATAGATTTTTGAAATGGTAAAAGGATTGGCAGATGCAGTTTAATGCTGATAAATGTAAAGTTCTGAGGTTAGGTAATGATGATAGAGTTACAAGATACGAGCTAGATGGTGTTGTGATTGCGAAGTCGGATTGCGAAAGGGATCTGGGAGTTATGATTAGTAAGAATTTAAAACAAAAGGATCAATGCATAAATGTTCGTAATAAGGCAAATCGGACACTTGGATTTATTAATCGCAGCGTTAGTAACAAGACACCTGGTGTGGTTCTCAAGCTATATCTTGCTCTAGTTAGGCCCCATTTAGATTATGCAGTTCAGTTTTGGTCGCCATATTATAGAATGGATATAAATTCACTTGAACGTGTCCAGCGTAGGATGACTAAGTTAATTCCCCAAATTAGAAATCTTTCATATGAAGAAAGATTAACAAAGCTTAAGTTGCATTCACTGGAAAGGCGAAGAGTTAGGGGTGACATGATAGAGGTTTACAAGTGGGTGAAAGGACATAACAAAGGGGATATTAATAGGGTATTAAAAGTATCAACACAAGACAGAACACGAAACAATGGGTATAAATAGGATAAGTTTAGATTTAGGAAAGACTTGGGTAAACACTGGTTCAGTAACAGGGTTGTTGATTTGTAGAACCAATTGCCGCGTAACATTGTGGAGGTGGGGTCCCTCGATCGTTTCAAGCGCGGGTTGGACAAGTATATGAGTGGGATTGGGTGGTTATAAATAGGAGCTGCCTCGTATGGGCCAATAGGCCTTCTGCAGTTGCCTTTGTTCTTATGTTCTTTGGTCCCGCCTCTCAACTGTCAATCAACAGGTGTACAGATTCCTGAGCCTATTGGGCTCTATCATATCTACACTTGAAACTGTGTATGGAGTCAGCCTCCACCACATCACTTCCTAATGCATTCCATTTGTCAACCACTCTGACACTAAAAAAGTTCTTTCTAATATCTCTGTGGCTCATTTGGGCGCTCAGTTTCCACCTGTGACCCTTGTGCGTGTGCCCCTTGTGTTAAATAGCCTGTCTTTATCTACCCTATCAATTCACTTCAGAATCTTGAATGTGGTGATCATATCCCCCCTAACTTCTGTCTTCCAGCGAAGTGAGGTTTAATTCCCGTAGTGTCTCCTCGTAGCTCATACCTCTCAGCTCGGGTACTAGTCTGGTGGCAAATCTTTGAACCTTTTCCAGTTTAGTCTTATCCTTGACTAGATATGGACTCCATGCTGGGGCTGCATACTCCAGGATTGACCTGACATATGTGGTATACAAAGTTCTGAATGATTCTTTACACAAATTTCTGAATGCCGTTCGTATGTTGGCCACCCTGGCATATGCCACTGATGTTATCCTCTTGATATGTGCTGTAGGAGACAGGTCTGGCGTGATATCAACTCCCAAGTCTTTTTCTTTCTCTGACTCCTGAAGAATTTCCTCTCCCAGATGATACCTTGTATTTGGCCTCCTACTCCCTACACCTATCTTCATTATATTACATTTGGTTGGGTTAAACTCTAGCAACCACTTGTTCGACCGTTGCTGCAGTTTGTCTAGGTCTTCTTGAAGCCTCAAACAGTCCTCTTCTGTCTTATTCCTTCTCATAATTTTGGCATCGTCCGCAAACATTGAGAGAAATGAATCTATACCCTCTGGGAGATCATTTACATATACGAGAAACAAGATAGGACCGAGTACAGAGCCCTGTGGGACTCCACTGGTGACTTCACGCCAATCAGAGGTCTCACCCCTCACCGTAACTCTCTGCTTCCTATTGCTTAGGTACTCCCTTATCCACTGGAGCCCTTACCAGCTACACCTGCCTGTCTCTCCAGCTTATGTACCAGCCTCTTATGCGGTACTGTGTCAAAGGCTTTCCGACAATCCAAGAAAATGCAGTCCGCCCAGCCCTCTCTTTCTTGCTTAATCTGTGTTACCTGGTCATAGAATTCTATTAAGCCAGTCAGGCAAGATTTACCCTCCCTGAACCCATGTTGTCGATTTGTCACGAAGTCCCTTCTCTCTAGATGTGCTACCAGGTTTTTTCTCACGATCTTCTCCATCACCTTGCATGGTATATAAGTCAAGGATACTGGCCAGTAGTTCAGTGCCTCCTGCCTGTCGCCCTTTTTGTATATTGGGACCACATTCGCCGTCTTCCATATTTCTGGTAGGTCTCCTGTCTCCAGTGACCTACTATACACTATGGCGAGTGGCAAGCAAAGTGCCTCTGCACACTCTTTCAGTACCTATGGCGAGATCCCGTCTGGACCAACAGCCTTTCTAACATCCAGGTCCAGCAGGTGTCTCTTGACCTCCTCTCTCGTATTTTCAAATTCTTCCAAGACCACCTGGTTTACTTCCCCTTCTCCTAGCACAGTGACCTCACCTTGTTCTGTTGTGAAGACCTCTTGGAACCTCTTGTTGAGTTCATCACACACCTCTTTGTCATTCTCTGTATACCTGTCCTCGCCTGTTCGAAGTTTCACTACCTGTTCTTTCACTGTTGTTTTCCTTCTGATGTGACTGTGGAGTAGCTTTGGTTCGGTCTTGGCTTTGTTTGCTATATCATTTTCAAAACTTTTCTCTGCTTCTCTTCTCAGCCTGACATACTCATTCCTGGTTCTCTGGTATTTCTCTTTGCTTTCTGGTGTTCTGTTATTCCGGAAGTTCCTCCACGCCCTTTTGTTCAGTTTCTTTGCTCCCATACATGCCCTATTATACCATGGATTCTTCTTTTGCTTCTCGGATTTTTCCTTTTGGGCCGGGATGTATCTGCTTACTGCCTCCTGACACTTTTGGGTGACATAGTCCATCATATCTTGTACAGACTTAGCTCTGAGGTCTGTGTCCCAAGGTATTTCCCTTAGGAAGCTTCTCATCTCCTCATAATTTCCCTTTCGGTATGCCAGCCTTTTGTTTCCAAGTTCTTTTTTAGGGGGGATAATTCCTATCTCTACCAGGTAGTCAAAGTTCAATACACTGTGATCACTCATTCCCAAGGGCGCTTCCATCTTGACTTCCCTTATATCCCACTCATTTAAGGTAAATATCAGATCAAGCAGTGTGTGTGTGTGTGTGTGTGTGTGTATTCGCCAATTTGTGCTAGCGGGACTGAGCTTTGGCTCTTTGGTCCCGCCTCTCAACTGTCAATCAACTGGTGTACATATTCCTGAGTCTACTGGGCTCTATCATATCTACATTTAAAACTGTGTATGAAGTCAGCCTCCACCACATCACTGCCAAATGCATTCCATCCGTTAACTAATCTGACACTGGAAAAAGTTCCTTCTTACGTCCCTGTGGCTCATGTGGGTACTCGGTTTCCATCTATGTCCCCTTGTTCGCGTATCGCCAGTGTTGAATAGTTTATCCTTGTTTACCCGGTCGATTTCCCTGAGGATTTTGTAGGTTGCGATCATGTCCCCTTTTACTCTTGTCTTCCAGTGTTGTAAGGTGCATCTCCCGCAGCCTTTCCTCATAACTCATGCATCTTAGTTCTGGGACTAGTCTAATAGCATACCTTTGGACTTTTTCCACCTTCGTCTTGTGCTTGACAAGGTACGGGCTCCATGCTGGGGCCGCATATTCCAGGATTGGTCTTACATATGTGGTGTACAAGATTCTGAATGACTCCTTAAACAGGTTCCTGAATGCTGTTCTGATGTTAGCCAGCCTCGCATATGCCGCAGACGTTATTTTTTTTATGTGGGCTTCAGGAGACAGGTTTGGTGTGATATCAACTCCTAGACCTTTCTCTCTGTCTGTTTCATTAAGTACTTCATCTCCTATTCTGTATCCAGTGTCTGGCCTCCTGTTTCCACTGCCTAGTTTCATTACTTTGCATTTACTCGGGTTGAACTTCAACAGCCATTTGTTGGACCATTTACTCAGTCAATCTAGGTCATCTTGTAGCCTCCTACTATCATCCTCCGTTTCATTCCTCCTCATAATTTTTGCATCATCAGCAAACATTGAGAGGAACGAATCTATACCCTCTGGGAGATCATTTACATATACCAGAAACAGTATGGGTCCAAGGACTGACCCCTGCGGGACTCCACTTGTAACATCTCGCCAATCTGAGACCTCACCCCTCACACAGACTCGTTGTCCCCTGTTGCTTAGGTACTCCTTTATCCAATGGAGCACCTTCCCTTTCACTCCAGCCTGCATCTCCAGCTTTTTCACTAGCCTCTTGTGTGGTACTGTATCAAAGGCTTTCTGACAATCCAAAAATATGCAGTCTGTCCACCCTTCTCTTTCTTGCCTTATTTTTGTTGCCTGGTCGTAGAATTCAAGTAACCCTGTGAGGCAGGACCTGCCATCCCTGAACCCATGTTGATGGTGTGTTACAAAGTTCCTTCGCTCCAGATGCTCCACTAGCATTCTTCGCACAATCTTCTCCATTGTGTACTCACCTAGTGTGTGTGTGTGTGTGTGTGTGTGTGTGTGTGTGTGTGTGTGTGTGTGTGTGTGTGTGTGTGTGTGTATGTGTGTGTGTGTATGTGTGTGTGTGTATATGTGTGTGTGTGTATATGTGTGTGTGTGTGTGTGTGTGTGTGTGTGTGTGTGTGTGTGTGTGTGTGTGTGTGTGTGTGTGTGTGTGTGTGTGTGTGAGGTGAGTGAGATGTGAAAAAAATAGTTAGAAACATTTGATTGACAGTTGAGAGGCGGGACCAAAGAGCCAGAGCTCAACCCCCGCAAGCACAATTAGGTGAGTACACACACACAGACTAGTACCCAAACTGAGGGGTATGAGCTATGAGAAGAGACTATGGGAATTAAACCTCACGCCACTGGGAGACAAGTTATAGGAGACATGATCACCACATACAAGATTCTCAGAGGAATTGATAGGGTAGATAAAGACAGGAAAGACAAGATATTTAACACAATGAGCACATGCACTAGGGGGCACAGATGGAAAATGAGTGCCCAAATGAGCCATAGAGACGTTAGAAAGAATTTTTTTCAGTGTCAGTAGTAGACAAATGGAATGCATTAGGAAGTGATATGGTGGAGCCTGACTGCATACACAGCTTCAAGTGCAGATATGATAGAGCCCAATAGGCTCAGGAACCTGTACATTAGTTGATTGACAGATGAAAGGCGGGACCAAAGAGCCGGAGCTCAACCCCCACATGCACAACTAGGTAAGTACACACACACATTCCATTTCCTCTCCCTTTCTCTCTACCATTCTCTCCCCTCCCTCTCCCTTTCTCATTCTCTCTGTCCCACCTTCCATCTCCCTCCCGTCACCGGATAATCCCCCTCCGTAACACCCGCTCTAGCCATACACATACACATACACACACACACCTACCACCCACAACCCCTAGGCCCTCCTCCACGCTCCCGCCACCACCACCACACACTCGCCCTCTGTCTCCCTCGCCTTCTCGCACATCCACACACTCCCTCACACACACGCACACACACACACATACAAACACACACACACACACACAAAGCTCAACCCCCGCAAGCGCAAATAGGTGATATTATAGTTTGTGTGTTGGTGGTGTTGTCGTCGTTGATCCTTCTCTTCGGACAACCCAACCCACAACTCGATAGAGTGCTTATACCTCACTAGGAGATCACCCTTGGCGCTTCTGGCTCTTGGAGAGGGGCTCAACGTCACACGTTTAGGGGATGCGGCTCCAACACTTAGCCTCGTTGTCACGTGCACACACCCACTCGAGCCGCTGTGGCTCCCCACTCTCTCCTTATGAGATATGATCTCAATCCCCTATGACTTACTAGTATTACCTTCTACCCTGTCCACACCAGTGGTTCTTGGTTCTTTCTCTCTCTCTTCTTCTGTACTATTTCATGGGAAGCCTCACTAGGACAAGGGCAAACACCAGCAAATTGGAATACATTTACTTGACCAAGCACATACACAATACATACACACATATAATAATAATGAATCCTATACTCTATACTATTACAATCAGGTTGCACTCCAACATCATCAGAACTCTATCATCAGCTTTTCAAGTGGTATCCTATCTCCTGGTTCACCACCTGATACTATCAACCTCCTCAAGTTGATCAAGTCTACATACACTGTTGCACCATGAGCAAGAGAATATATATATATGTATCTATAAATGTGTACAAAGAAAATCAGCATGTGAATGCAATAACATATATCATTATAAATGTTCCTTGATACACAACAATGATCAATCGATCACTCTATCAGTCCTAGAACACATACATCTGTAGGTAATCCAGCCTACGACTGTAACTCTAAACTTCAGTATAAAACAATCCTTGACATAAGAATGCAAACTGTCACTCACCTCTCACTGCGTCTTGCACGCTAATGACAACCAAACACTATCAACTCCCTACAAGTAATCCACCAGAACTTCCCTTCCACCTCTGGAAGTTCACTACCCTGATATCTTTAGGTTCTTCCGGGCTTCACTACCAGGATCTTCTGCAGCTCCTCCAGGCTGCTATCATGAAGTTTCCTTGAGCAACTATGGTGCTTCACCACCTCTACAGAAGCACGTGACACTCCTCTTCACTGCTTCTCCTCACAGCTCGAGGTCCTCGCCTCCACTACCTTGGAGTCTCACCAACTACTTCATCTGTGCTGGCTTCGAAGTTCTCAGCAACTTCTTCCCCAAAGACAAACCTGCAACCCATCGACACTCCAATAAAAATGTTTCCCCTTTAACACAAACAAAAATAATCACACAATATGTTTGCCTCAAACCTCTATCTGTCCTCTACATACAGTGAGAGTGGACTCCCCCGTTTTGGGCGGGTCCATACTCCACCTCGCCTGGCGGGTGTGAGTCACACTGGGAGGGTCCTTGCAGTCAGGAGCCGGGCTCCCTCAGTTGCCTGCCAGCGCTCAGAGGAGGCGGATGTCGCTCCGTGTTCCTCCCTCTCCACTCTCTTATTTCAGGCCTTCTGCCTTATTAAAACATGTCTAACTTATCAATAAACATTGCTACTGTCGCTGGGCACACGACCAACTACAAGCAATCACTATGAACTAGCGTATATCGTGCTTACCACAGATTGTCTGGTCGAGGGCGCTCCTCCCTCTGACGGAGCTTGGTCAGGGCGCTTCCACAGCCCACAATAATGCCTCTGGGCGGTTTAATAAACACTCCTCGTCGCCCACGACTTGAGACCACACGTCCCCAGCTCGATTCCACAGCTGGTACGTCTGCACACTTCTCTTCTCCTCGAGATATATCACTAGGGGTTCCTTTCTGACGGGAGCTCAACGGAGCGCGGCTTTCCCCCTGCGATGTCTGGCCTCAAGTGAGGTCAAAGCCCTCCAGAAGCGAGCCTCACGCCTACAGCAAAATGTCCACATCTCCTAACCAGTCATTTATCTGTTTTCTTCTACACTGCCCATAATCTTAAATTGTTCATCATATCCAACCAGCTATTTTACATATGTGTTATCACTTCAGTATTTGCTAGACCTTCTAATCAGGTCAGGCTTGATGAATAACTCTCAAGGAGGGAGACTCGTTTCTCCTGCAGGCTGAGATCATAACAGTGAGTACACACACACACACACACACACACACACCCTCACTCACAAACACACTCACACACATATACACACACACACACACACACACACACACACTCCCTCACACACACACTCCCTCACACACACACTCCCTCACACACACACTCCCTCACACACACACACTCCCTCACACACACTCCCTCACACACACACTCCCTCACACACACACACACACACACACACACACACACTCCCTCACTCACACACACACACACTCCCTCACTCACACACACACACACACACACACTCCCTCACTCACACACACACACACACACACACTCCCTCACTCACACACACACACACTCCCTCACTCACACACACACACACTCCCTCACTCACACACACACACACTCCCTCACTCACACACACACACTCCCTCACTCACACACACACACTCACACTCTCACACACACACTCTCACACACACTCCCTCTCACACACACACACACACTCGCTTCTCGGCCTTTTGGCTAAGATCAAAGTGTAGTTGTACATTCAGCACAGTAACGCAACTGTCTCCTGATGGCCTCTTCCTTTGACGAGAAGCGATCCAAACGCACTGCAGCAAGCTCCTAGGAGCTTGCTCCACCGTTGCCTCGGGATTGTCCAGTTGCCTCTTGGACGTCCAGAGGGGCTTGCTCCACCTTTGCCACGGATCGGCAAAAGTTGAGGAGCTTGCTCCACCTCTGCCCAGGATCGGCAGAGGTGGCAGCGTGTCCAGACAGGTGAAGTCCGATTGCTTCACCCTGTCCCTGATGCTGCCTGGTGCTGCCCTGTGATGGACTTCAGGACCCTCCAAGCTGCCGTGCAGGACGCCACCCAACGCCCCTGCCCTCCCAGCCGCCCCAGAAGGACGGTCGATGAGAGGACGACTAAGGGCTACCCGGGGGTCAGCGCTGTGAGGCTGGCCTCTGATGGGCAGGACCCACTCACCTCCCCAGGAGGGAAGGGCTGCAGGGAGCCGACCACCTCCCCAGGAGGGGAGGGCTGCAGGGAGCCGACCACCTCCCCAGGAGGGGAGGGCTGCAGGGAGCCGACCACCTCCCCAGGAGGGGAGGGCTGCAGGGAGCCGACCACCTCCCCAGGAGGGCTGCAGGGAGCCGACCACCTCCCCAGGAGGGGAGGGCTGCAGGGAGCCGACCACCTCCCCAGGAGGGGAGGGCTGCAGGGAGCCGACCACCTCCCCAGGAGGGGAGGGCTGCAGGGAGCCGACCACCTCCCCAGGAGGGGAGGGCTGCAGGGAGCCGACCACCTCCCCAGGAGGGGAGGGCTGCAGGGAGCCGACCACCTCCCCAGGAGGGGAGGGCTGCAGGGAGCCGACCACCTCCCCAGGAGGGGAGGGCTGCAGCCTCCCGGGGGCCAGCACTGTGAGGCTGGCCTCTGTTGGGCAGGACGACGACCCCGAGGTCGACCCTGGTGAGTCGGCCTCGGTGAGGGAGGACCCACTCACCTCCCCAGGAGGGGAGGGCTGCAGGACCCCACTCACCACCACAGGAGGGGAGGGCTGCAGGACCCCACTCACCACCCCAGGAGGGGAGGGCTGCAGGACCTCACTCACCACCCCAGGAGGGGAGGGCTGCAGGATCCCACTCACCGCCCCAGGAGGGGAGGGCTGCAGGACCCCACTCACTGCCCCAGGAGGGGAGGGCTGCAGGATTCCACTCACCACCCCAGGAGGGGAGGGCTGCAGGACCCCACTCACCGCCCCAGGAGGGGAGGGCTGCAGGATTCCACTCACCGCCCCAGGAGGGGAGGGCTGCAGGACCCCACTCACTGCCCCAGGAGGGTAGGGCTGCAGGATTCCACTCACCGCCCCAGGAGGGGAGGGCTGCAGGACCCCACTCACTGCCCCAGGAGGGGAGGGCTGCAGGATTCCACTCACCTCTCCAGGAGGGGAGGGCTGCAGGACCCCACTCACCGCCCCAGGAGGGGAGGGCTGCAGGACCCCACTCACCGCCCCAGGAGGGGAGGGCTGCAGGACCCCACTCACCGCCCCAGGAGGGGAGGGCTGCAGGACCTCACTCACCACCCCAGGAGGGGAGGGCTGCAGGATCCCACTCACCGCCCCAGGAGGGGAGGGCTGCAGGACCCCACTCACTGCCCCAGGAGGGGAGGGCTGCAGGATTCCACTCACCACCCAAGGAGGGGAGGGCTGCAGGATTCCACTCACCGCCCCAGGAGGGGAGGGCTGCAGGACCCCACTCACTGCCCCAGGAGGGGAGGGCTGCAGGATTCCACTCACCGCCCCAGGAGGGGAGGGCTGCAGGACCCCACTCACTGCCCCAGGAGGGGAGGGCTGCAGGATTCCACTCACCTCTCCAGGAGGGGAGGGCTGCAGGACCCCACTCACCGCCCCAGGAGGGGAGGGCTGCAGGACCCCACTCACTGCCCCAGGAGGGGAGGGCTGCAGGATTCCACTCACCACCCCAGGAGGGGAGGGCTGCAGGACCCCACTCACCGCCCCAGGAGGGGAGGGCTGCAGGATTCCACTCACCGCCCCAGGAGGGGAGGGCTGCAGGACCCCACTCACCGCCCCAGGAGGGGAGGGCTGCAGGATTCCACTCACCGCCCCAGGAGGGGAGGGCTGCAGGACCCCACTCACTGCCCCAGGAGGGGAGGGCTGCAGGATTCCACTCACCTCTCCAGGAGGGGAGGGCTGCAGGACCCCACTCACCGCCCCAGGAGGGGAGGGCTGCAGGACCCCACTCACCGCCCCAGGAGGGGAGGGCTGCAGGACCCCACTCACCGCCCCAGGAGGGGAGGGCTGCAGGACCTCACTCACCACCCCAGGAGGGGAGGGCTGCAGGATCCCACTCACCGCCCCAGGAGGGGAGGGCTGCAGGACCCCACTCACTGCCCCAGGAGGGGAGGGCTGCAGGATTCCACTCACCACCCCAGGAGGGGAGGGCTGCAGGACCCCACTCACTGCCCCAGGAGGGGAGGGCTGCAGGATTCCACTCACCGCCCCAGGAGGGGAGGGCTGCAGGACCCCACTCACTGCCCCAGGAGGGGAGGGCTGCAGGATTCCACCTCTCCAGGAGGGGAGGGCTGCAGGACCCCACTCACCGCCCCAGGAGGGGAGGGCTGCAGGACCCCACTCACCGCCCCAGGAGGGGAGGGCTGCAGGATTCCACTCACCTCTCCAGGAGGGGAGGGCTGCAGGACCCCACTCACCGCCCCAGGAGGGGAGGGCTGCAGGACCCCACTCACCACCCCAGGAGGGGAGGGCTGCAGGACCCCACTCACCGCCCCAGGAGGGGAGGGCTGCAGGATGCCACTCACCTCTCCAGGAGGGGAGGGCTGCAGCAACACCAACACGAGAGTCAATAATGGAGGATCAGCCCCCAGCACATCTGACCCTAGCAGGGGCACCCCCATAGTGGTCGACCCTAGTGGGAGAGCCCTCATCAGACATAGTAAGGTGAGTGCAGTGACAGTGGGCTTAAATATTGCCAAACAAGGGGTCAGTTGTGCGAGGCTGGAACCCAAGAACAAAGATTATAGTGACAATGCCCACCAAGGAGACAGGTTCGCCCTAGATAGAAATGACTATGGTGGCGTTACCCGCCCAGGGGTCAGTTGTGCAAGGCTGACACCCGATAGAAAAGACTATGGTGGCGTTACCCGACCAGAGGTCAGTCGTGCAAGGCTGACACCAGATAGAAATGACTATGGTGGCGTTACCCGCCCAGGGGTCAGTTGTGCAAGGCTGACACCCGATAGAAAAGACTATGGTGGCGTTACCCGACCAGAGGTCAGTTGTGCAAGGCTGACACCAGATAGAAAAGACTATGGTGGCGTTACCCGCCCAGGGGTCAGTTGTGCAAGGCTGACACCAGATAGAAAAGACTATGGTGGCGTTACCCGCCCAGGGGTCAGTTGTGCAAGGCTGACACCAGATAGAAAAGACTATGGTGGCGTTACCCGCCCAGGGGTCAGTTGTGCAAGGCTGACACCAGATAGAAAAGACTATGGTGGCGTTACCCGCCCAGGGGTCAGTTGTGCAAGGCTGACACCAGATAGAAAAGACTATTGTGGCAGCACCCGCCCAACCACCAGTAGTGTGTGGCTGTCCCCTAGGAGAAAAATCAAAAGTGTTCTCATTAGTGATGACTATAGTGGTAGGGAAGACAATAGTGACAATACCTACCCCAAGGTCGACCCCGGCGAGTCGGCCCTGAGAGACAATGTGAATCCAAACCCGGGGGTCACCACCGTGTTGGTGATCTCTGACGACTCTGAGGGCAGCAACCCCGAGGTCGACCCTGGGGAGTCGGCCTCGGCGGGAAAGGATCCTTGCTCCTCCACTCGCCCTGGGGCCAGCACTAGGAGGTGCTGGGGTGGTGGAGGCTTCAGCTCCAGCTTCAGCTCTAGTGCCAGGACCACACTCAACGCGCCAGTAATCCAAGGGCCCTCTGGTGGGGACCAACAAGCACCTGCAGATGATGACGATCGTGACTTCTGGGACAGCCCTTTCTCCCAAAGACCCCGGAACAGGCGGTACACATTCAGAAGGTTACACATGGAGTCTGACGACAGTAACGACAGTCATGACTCCCAAACATCAAGTCAAGAAATTAACGGACTATTGAAGAGAGAAATGGAACCCCTCAGATAAATCAAGACGGGAATGATGCCCAGATACCCCCTCATGAGGAAGAGAACAACGCTAACATAGTGATACCAAATGCCCTGAGTGCAAACCAGCAACCACAACGACAGGGAGCCACCCTAACCATTTGGTTCCCCCTCCCAAGACACTTTAAATGCACGGAAACCGCCTGCCCTCACGTCCACTCCGGGAAGACATGGACATGTAAGAGGGTATCACTCATGAGACACCTGAGCGGCGGACATGGTCTCAAGATCGAGAGGACCATTTATAAGTGCGCAGGGTGCGGCAGAACGCTGGGACTAAGACCTTCTACACATTCCTGTGCACCTCTCCAGAGAATTGTTGCTTCAAGGCAGGAAGACAATGTCCAATTGACCTTTCCATGTGACAGACCGGGTTGTGACTTTTCGTGCAACTCGGTCATAGGAAAGATGAGCCATGAACAGTACCACATCAGGCGAGCAAACCGGGAAAGACGGAATGACAGCCGACAGCCTCAAGACAGGAGGTCATCACCTCGCAACCCATCACCCGAACCTGCAAGCCAGCGCCCTGATAACCGTCACCCAACAAGCCCTGAATCCTTACCCCCTACACCCAATAACCCCATTCCTGCACCTGCACGACTACCTGCCTCACCCATTCCTTTCTCTCCAGTACCATCCCCCATCCCTTCACCCCCACCAATCCTACCCCCTCTGCAGCACCCACAGCCTCATAGACCACCACCCCCATTATCACCCATGGTGATACAAGTCCCATTTCCCCAACATCCCTCTCCTACCCATCCTAATCCCCCAGGGCCAGAAGACGAAGACCTTGCCTTCCCAGAAGCTGATGGCGATGATAATAATGATGGAATACTGGATGAGTCACAATTAAATGATAACATTGATGAGGCAGCACAGCTTGAACAAGAACCAGATGAGGCTGACCAACAGGAACAACAACCCGATGAGGCAGCACAGGAATGGGCATTGGAACCCTTCTATGCTCCGCTGCTGGCATTACTGCGCTCACCAGACTGGGACGAATTCTCAAGCCTCCTGACAGATTACGGAGGCAGTTCAAGCCCACTGCAAGATCCGAATTGGTGGCATTCGGCCGGCACCCACATCCATCGACGTCAATGACTGCAAGGCGATTCAACGCCTTTATAGAAGGAACAGAAGACGGGCTGTAAGGCTGATAACATCAGGGGAAAGTAGCCGCTGTGATATCCCGTGTGAAGTAATAGAGCGGCACTTTTCGGAGGTATTGGCAGCCCAACTACCACTTGAAGACCCGGAAGCACTCCAATCCATCCCTGCAGCGCACGAAGATCGTGCTGTAATCAACTTAGACCCAATTAGAGAAGGGGAAGTGGAGGTCAGGCTTATGAGGGCTGAAAACAGTGCCCCCGGGAATGACAGAATTACCTATAAAAACTGGAAGAAGGCCGACCCAGATTGTAAGGTGATTGCAGCAATTTTTAACATCTGCCTGCAACAACAGAAGATTCCCCAAGATTGGAAAACATCACGAACGATTCTCATACCCAAGGATGGTGATCTGCAAGATATCACCAACTGGCGGCCCATTGCCCTTTGCCGAACGATTTACAAACTATATACAGGAGTCCTTGGTGCGCGACTGAGAAAGTGGATCGAACAAAACGAAGTCCTTTGCTCCGCGCAAAAAGGATTCATGGCCTCAGATGGGGTCCTGGAACACAATTATGTCATACAGCACTACCTCGACGAAGCACGCGACAGTAATAAGGAGATTTGCATTGCTTCGCTTGACCTCACAAACGCCTTTGGTTCTGTACCTTTAGAACTCATAGACGCCTCCCTCACACGGATGGGAGTGGGAGAAGACTTCGTTACTGTGATCAAAGGCATAACACGGGGAAATTCTACGAGAATCCTAACTGCAAGCGGCGAAACTATCGATATCCCTGTTGACTGTGGGGTCAGGCAAGGATGCCCAATCAGTGGCCTATTATTCAACATAGCCATTGAACCCATACTGAGGACAATCATCAACGCTGGACTACAAGCAGACCCAGCTCTCAAGCATCCCTGCCTTGCCTATGCAGACGATATAACCCTGCTATCCAGGACTGTGGAAGGCCTACAGAGCCTCATTGATATTACCTCTGCAGCCTGCGAAGAGTTGAGACTTAAACTCAACCCAATGAAGTGCTCTTCAATGCATATGTCTGGACGGCAACCGAGAGGAATGCGTAACTCCATATTTACGATCGGGGAAGCGCAAATTGCCAGCAGACAAGATGGGGAGCAAACCAAATTCCTCGGCAGACCAGTAGGTTTCCACCTCCTTCCAAATGCCAATGCCATCGAAGAGTTTAAGCAGTTGGGAGTCGCCATAATGACAAGCAAATTGGCTCCCTGGCAGAGGATAGATGCCCTGAAGTCCTTCGTCTTCCCAACAACTGTGTTTGCCATGAGAACTTGGCAACTAAGGAAGGGCGAATGGCAAGAACTAGATGACCGACTACGACCGCTAATAAAAGAAACCCTATACCTACCACAGCGGGCAACCAACGGATACCTGTTTGGAAAGAGTGCAGCAGGCTCGTGTGGCATCCCTCTCGCCGCAGAAGACTCCGACATATTTATCATAGATTCGGCATATAAACTACTCACCACGCCGGATCTATAGACGAGAAATATTGCCAGGGACGACTGCAAGAGAGAAACGTCACGCAGGATTCGCCAGGAAGCAACTCTGGAAAACGTATGCCAGTACCTGTCAAAGGAAGAAATGGAACAGAGACCCTTCGGACATGAGACGCTGTGGTCAAGAGCTCGTAATTCATCTGGGAGGATGCAAACTAAGTGGTCCACGGACGGTGATGTGTTGGAAGTCCGTTGTGGGGAGAGAACAATGTCCCACAAAGAAAGAAGAATAGTCGCTAGGAATATCAGGAACCATCATAGAGGCCTACGCGACGACAGTCTGAGGAGCAAGCCTGATCAAGGAAAAGTCATGGAACAAGTGGGAAAAGAGCGAGCCTCATCCGCGTTCATTCGAGAAGGGGCCTTCACCACCTTTGCGGACTGGCGGTTCATTCATAGGGCACGTCTGAACCTACTCCCTCTAAACGGGGCCCGCCGGTTTAACATCAACGTGGACCAAAGGTGTAGGAGATGTCACCATCCAAACGAAACCCTACCCCACGTCATCAATCACTGCCTGAGACTTTCAAATGCGATGATTCAGCGACATAACGCGCTGGTTGATCGCATCCTGAGGGCCTCGGAAGGAAGACACTGGAGGGTAATATCCACTAACCAACAAGTCCCGGGTACAAACAACGTGCTCAGACCTGACATTGTTTTAGAAAAGAACGGGGATGTGATGCTGATTGACGTCACTTGTCCCTTCGAGAATGGCCCGGACGCTTTTGAAGAGGCAAGATTAGCAAAAGAAGAAAAGTACGCGGAGCTGGCAGCAGGAATGAGACGAACCTATAGGCAGGTCACTGTGTATGCCTTCATAGTTGGATCGCTCGGGTCATACGACCCAAAGAATGATAAGCCAATGAACAGGCTGGCATCGAGGAAATATCAGAGACTGTTTAGAAGACTGTGTGTGAGCGACACCATTCGGTGGTCGCGAATGATGTATATAGAACACATCACAGGTGCCCGCCAGTATTAGTTTACATGTCTGTACCTTTTTCTCATTTCAGGAATTTATATATATATATATATTACACCTGTTGTTGAGTTTTTTAATGGCAGACAATATGTAACTAATTGTAATATAATGTAAATAAAGATATCATAATAACCTATATTCATAAATGTACATGTAATCTATGTAAACTTTCATAAACCATTGCATATTTTGTGTATCCATGTATATTATACTCCATGTAAACTGTATTCCCTTACAATCTTATGAATCTATGTAAATAAAGATTAAATACTAACCAATGTGCATTGTAAACTATGTAAACTTATATAAACCATTGCATTTTTATGTACTTGTAGCACAGTAACGCAACTAACTACTGATGGCCTCTACCTTTGATGAGAAGCGATTTGAACGCACTACAGCAAGCTCCTAGGAGCTTGCTCCACCGCTGCCTCGGATTGTCCAGTTGCCTCTTGGACGTCAAAAAGGAGCTTGCTCCGCCTTTGCCACTGATCGGCAAAGTCGAGGAGCTTGCTCCACCTCTGCCTCTGATCGGCAGAGGTGGCAGCGTGTCCAGACAGGTGAAGTCCTATTGCTTCACCCTGTCCCCGATGCTGCCTGGTGCTGCCCTGTGATGGACTTCAGGGCCCTCCAGGCTGCCGTGCAGGACGCCACCCAACGCCCCTGCCCTCTCAGCCGCCCCAGCAGGACGGTCGATGTGAGGACGACTACGGGCTACCCGGGGGTCAGCGCTGTGAGGCTGGCCTCCGATGGGCAGGACTGCGACTCACCTCCCCAGGACAGGAGGGCTGCAGGACCCCACTCACCTCCCCAGGAGGGGAGGGCTGCAGCACCCGACTCACCGCCCCAGGAGGGGAGGGCTGCAGGATTCCACTCACCGCCCCAGGAGGGGAGGGCTGCAGGATTCCACTCACCGCCCGAGGAGGGGAGGGCTGCAGGACCCCACTCACCACCCCAGGAGGGGAGGGCTGCAGGACCTCACTCACCGCCCCAGGAGGGGAGGGCTGCAGGACCTCACTCACCACCCCAGGAGGGGAGGGCTGCAGAACCCCACTCACCACCCCAGGAGGGGAGGGCTGCAGGACCCCACTCACCACCCCAGGAGGGGAGGGCTGCAGGACCCCACTCACCACCACAGGAGGGGAGGGCTGCAGGACCCCACTCACCACCACAGGAGGGGAGGGCTGCAGGACCTCACTCATCACCCCAGGAGGGGAGGGCTGCAGGACCCCACTCACCACCCCAGGAGGGGAGGGCTGCAGGACCCCACTCACCGCCCCAGGAGGGGAGGGCTGCAGGACCCCACTCACCACCACAGGAGGGGAGGGCTGCAGGACCCCACTCACCACCACAGGAGGGGAGGGCTGCAGGACCCCACTCACCACCACAGGAGGGGAGGGCTGCAGGACCTCACTCATCGCCCCAGGAGGGGAGGGCTGCAGGACCCCACTCACCACCCCAGGAGGGGAGGGCTGCAGGACCCCACTCACCTCTCTAGGACGGGAGGGCTACAGCAACACCAACCCGGGAGTCAACAATGGAGGACCTGCCCCCGACGAATCTGACGCCAGCAGGGACGCTTCCCTTGTGGTCGACCTTAGTGGGACAGCCCCGATCAGACACAGTAAGGTGGGTGCAGTGACAGTGGGCTCGAGTAATGCCAAACGAGGGGTCAGTTGTGCAAGGCAAGAGCAAAGACTACAGTGACAATACCCACCAAGGGGTCAGACTCGCCCTTGATAGAAAAGACTATAGTGGCATTGCCCACCCAGGGGTCAGTTATGCGAGGCTGGCCCCGATAGAAAAGACTATGGTGGCAGTACCTCCCCAACCACCAGTAGTGTGTGGCTGTCCCCACGCAGGAAAGACAAAAGTGTTAGTGTTAGTAAAGACTCTAGTGGTAGGAAAGACAATAGTGTGAAAAAAGACAATAGTGACACTACCTGCCCCAAGGTCAACCCTGGCGAGCCGGCCCTGAGAGAGAACGCGAATCCGAACCCGGGGGTCACCACTGTATGGTTGATCTCTGATGACTCCGACGCCAGCAACCCCGAGGTCGACCCTGGGGAGTCTGCCTCGGCGGGAAAGGATCCTTGCTCCTCCAATCGCCCTGGGGACAGCACCAGGAGGCTGGCCTCTGTGAGGGCGGGCTCCAGCTCCACTATCAGGGCCACAACCACCTTGCCAACAATCCACGGGCCCTCCGGTGACGAATAACAAGCACATGTAGACGACGACGACCATGACTTCTGGGACAGCCCTCTCTCCCAAAGACCCCGGAACAGGTGGTATACCTTCAGGAGGGTTAACAATGAGTTGGATGATAGTAGTGATAGCCACGACTTCCAACCCTTCCTAACAACGAGTCAGGGGATTAATGGGCTCCTGAACCAAGCAAGGAATGAAATCCCTCAGTTAACAGAAGAAGGGAATGACGTCCAGATACCCCCTCATGGTGCACCCCCTGCCCCTGGGTCCGAGAACAGCACTGTCATGGCGGGCCCAAACGCTCCAAGGGCAAACCAGCAACCTCAAAGACAGGGAGACACCCTAACCATCTGGTTCCCGCCCAAGCACTTCAAATGCACAGAGGCCGCCTGCTCCCACGTCCACTCAGGGAAGTCAGTTTCTTCTTCAGTTTAGTGATACCCTCTTGCAAGTCATGGACTTGCAAGAGGGTATCACTAATTAGACACCTGAGCGGTGGGCACGAACTAAAGATAGAGAGGACCAGGTATATGTGCGCAGGGTGCGGCTTAATCCTAGGACAACGGTCATCTACACATTTATGTGCACAGTTACAGAGAATTCTGGCATCAAGGCAAAAGGAAAATGTTCAATTGACATTTCCTTGTAGCAGACCGAACTGTGACTTCTCGTGTAACTACGTAATAGGGAAGATGAGCCATGAGCAATACCACATAAGGAAAGCAGCCCAGGGGCGACGGAAAGTCACCCAACAGATTCTGGCCAGAATGTTGCCACCCCGTAATCCATCTCCCGAGCCAGCAAGTCAGCGCCCTGATAACCACCACCCTGCAAGCCCTGAAACCCGTACTACCACCTGCCTCACCCATTCTTTTCTCTCCAGTGCCGTCCCCCACTCCACCCCGACCAATCCTATCCCCACTACAGCATCCATAGCCTCGCCGACCACCACCCCCACTATCACCCATTGTGATAGAAGTCCCATTCCCTCAACATCCCCCTCCTACCCAGCCGGATCCCCCAGGGCCTGATGACGAAGTTTCGGCCTCCCCAGAAGCCAGCGGCGACAACAATGATGACAGAATTTTTGAGGAGTCACAACTACATGACAACGTGGCTGAGGCAATGCAGCCTGATCAACAACCAGACGAGGCAGACCAGCCTGAACTACAACCCGACGAAGCAGCACTAGATTGGCCACTGGAACCCTTCTATGCACCACTGCTGGCGTTACTACGCTCCCCAGACTGGAACGAGTTCTCAATCCCTTGTGAAGTCATAGAGAGGCACTTTTCGGAGGTGTTAGCAGCCCAATCACCACTGGGAGACCAGTAGTACTCCAGTCCATCCCAGAACCACCAGAGGATCGTGCCTTAATCAACTTAGACCCGATCTGAGAAAGGGAAGTAGAGGTCAGGCTCATGAGGGCAGAGAACAGTGCTCCCAACATATTCATCACAGACTCGGCATTCAAATTACTCACTTCGCCGGATCTAGAGACGAGGAATATCGCCAGAGAGGACTGCTAGAGGGTGACTTCACGAAGACTGCGCCAGGAAGCAACTCTAGAAAACATGTGTCAGTATCTGTCGAAGGACGACATGGAACATAGACCCTCTGGACACGAGACACTCTGGTCAAGAGCCCGTAACTCGTCCGGAAGGATGAATACCAAGTGATCTACAGACGGAGAAACGCTGGAAGTCACATGTGGGGAGAGAACCATTTCCCACAAAGAGAGAAGAATTGTAGCAAGAAATATAAGGAACCATCACAGAGGCCTACGTGACGACATCCTCAGGGACAAGCCAGACCAAGGAAAAGTTATGGGGCAAGTTGGAAAAGAGCGAGCCTCGTCTGCATTCATCAGAGATGGAGCATTCACCACCTTTGCAGACTGGCGCTTTATCCATAGGGCACGAGACTAAATCTACTCCCTCTGAACGGGGCTCGCCATTTCAACATCAAGGGAGACCAACGATGTAGGAGATGTCGCCACCCGAATGAAACTCCACCCCACGTCATCAATCATTGTATGAGACTGTCAAATGCGATGATCCAGCGACACAACGCGTTGGTAAATCGCATCCTGAAGGCTTCAGAAGGCAGGCACTGGAAGTAAGTAAGTAAGTAATTATCAAAAGAAGGCACCAAACCGGGAAGGCTATGTAGCACCATCAAATACGCAAAATAATCAGAGGGCGCTAAATATCACCAAGGATGCCAATACGAGAACAAAAACGCATAAGGCGAACGATATCAAAAGTATCCGAGTCACCAAGAATTCTATCGAGGGACAGGTGACCGCGAGGGGCGGTCGGAAAGCAAAACATACGCTCGTCCTGGAAGTCAGGACATTCAAGAAGGACATGCACGACCGTAAGAGGGACAATGCAACTAGGACAATAAGGAGCAGGGCGGCGCTCCATCAAGTGACCATGGGTTAAGCGAGTATGGCCAATACGCAACCTCGCCAGAGCTGTTTCCCACCGCCGGTTACGGTGGAAGGAGGACTGCCACGAGGAAACACAACATTTAAGAGTACGTAGCTTGTTACCAGTAACAGACAACCAAGAAGCCTGCCAACGGGTAAGGACTGAGGAATGGATAACCGGGTAAAAGTCGGAATACGGAATGCCCTTACGAGAGATGGGACAAGAGCGGACAGCTTCCTTGGCGGCAGCATCCGCACGCTCATTTAAAGACACACCAATATGGCTGGGAACCCAACAAAACTCAACCGACTTAAATTTACTATGAACGAGAAACAGCCAATGCTGGATCTCGACAACCACTGGATGAACTGGATTAAAGGACCCGAGAGCCATGAGGGCACTACGAGAGTCAACAACAACTACAAAGGAAGACTGACAACGAGAAAGTAGGAGACGAAGAGCATAGAGAATAGCATAAAGTTCCGCTGTAAAGATGCTAGTCTCCGGAGGCAAGCGACACATATAAGTGCGATCAGGAAAAACAACAGAGTAGCCAACACCGTCCGCTGACTTAGACCCATCGGTGAAGACAGAAACGGAGCGGGAGTGAGAAGAAAAGTGCTCGAGGAAAAGGCGTTTTAGAACCGTAGGAGGGGTAAAAGCTTTAGTGACACGGGTCAAGGAAGTACAAAACCGCGGAAGAGGGACCCTCCACGGGGGCAAAGAAGGAACAACCCGAGGAGAAACATCAGAAATACGAACGGAAAGAGAATCCTGCAGGCGAGATAACCGGACAGAAAGAGGGAGGTGTTGAAGAGGAACAGGAACCGCAGGAGGGGTAAAAGTTAAAGCACGACAGAGGCGAGAGGAAGGATGTTGCAAGGACCGCGCAAGATAGCGAAGACAGTAGCGATCACGGCGGTCCTGGAGAGACAGGAAGCCAGTGTCAACATACAAGCTAAGGACGGGAGTCGAACGAAAGGCACCAGAACTGAGGCGCAACCCAGTATGGTGCAAAGCATCAAGACGGCGAAGAGTAGAAGGAGAAGCAGACGAGTAAGCAGGGCAACCATAATCGAGCTTAGACAGGACGAGAGAGGAATGTAAAGCAAGGAGAGTGCGCCTATCTGCCCCCCAAGAAGTATGGGACAAGACCCGAAGGAGGGTAAGGGCCTTAGAGCACTCAACACGGAGGTAAGAGATATGGGGAGACCAAGACAAACGAGTGTCAAGGAATAACCCCAAAAGCTTCGCGGAATCTTTGTATTCAAGGGGATGACCATAAAGTGACAAAGAGGGACGAAGAACAACCCGTTTCCGCGTAAAAGTCATGGCACAAGTCTTAGAAGTAGAGAACTTGAAGCCATGACCTGTGGCCCAAGACGACACGGCATCAATTGCAAGTTGAAGCCGGCGTTGAAGGAGAGGCGAATCATCACCCTGACAACAAAGGGTAAGATCATCGACATAGAGAGCGGAGAAGACACCAGAAGGAAGAGAGGAAAGAAGACCATTGAGGGCAACAAGAAAAAGAGTAGTGCTCAGAACACTACCCTGGGGCACACCTTCGTATTGCTGAAAAGAGGGAGACAGAGCGGTACCAAGGCGCACCCGAAAGGAACGACGAGAGAGGAAGCTGCGGAGAAAGAGAGGGAGATGACCACGAAGGCCAAAAGAATGAAGTTGAGATAGGATATGATATCGCCAAGTGGTGTCGTAAGCCTTTTCTAGGTCAAAAAGGACGGCAACAACGGAGGTCTTCGCAGCAAAAGCAGTACGAATATAGACCTCCAAGTTCACCAGGACATCTGTCGTGCTGCGGCACTTGCGGAAACCAAATTGAGAAGGGGAGAGGAGGTGATGGTGTTCCAGGAACCACATCAGACGAACGTTAACCATACGTTCAAAGAGTTTGCAGACACAACTTGTGAGAGCAATAGGGCGAAAGTCCTTAGGGGAAGTACCCAGAGACCCCGGTTTGCGAACAGGGAGGACAACGGCATCGAGCCAGTCCTCAGGGACTGACGACGACTCCCAGATCCGATTATACAGACTCAGTAAATACTGAGACGTGCTCGGAGGGAGATGGCGAAGCATCTCATAATGAATACCATCGGAGCCCGCCGCCGTAGAACCGCAGAGGGCCAGGGCAGAACGAAGTTCAGAGAGAGAGAAGGGATCATTATAGGGAAGCTGAAGATGAGTGCAGAAATCTAAAGGACGAGACTCAAGGACAGGTTTACGAAGAAGGAAAGATTGGGGAAGATGAAGACCAGAGCTAACAGAAGAAAAATGGGAACCCAGTTCGGAAGCGACCTGCAACGGGTCCGCCACAAGAGTATCATGGAGGTGAAGGACCGGTGAAACATCGGGAACGAACTTACCCGCTATCTTGCGGATACGCTTCCAGATCTGGGCCAGAGGGGTCTCGGACGTAATTGTTGAGACATAAGATGCCCAACATTCACGTTTAGCCGTACGGATGGCCCTACGGGCCACCGCACTCGCTTTCCGAAAGAAAAGAAAAGAATCGGTCGTCTGCCTACGGCGGTGCCTCTTCCAGGCTGCACGCTTACAGCGGACAGCCCGAGCACAGTCCGCATTCCACCAGGGAACGCACTTCCATGGACCCCGAGAGGAAGAGCGAGGAATAGAGCGGAGGGCAGCGTTGAAGACAGTGTCATGAAAAAGGAGGAGAGCGCGAGAGAGAGGCAGAAGGGAGAGGTCAGGGAGAGCAGCACTGAGGGTAAATAGGGTCCAGTCTGCCTTAGCAAACTGCCACCTAGGGAAAGAGAGGGAAGGGCGAAAAGAGAAAAAGGAAACAAGGATGGGGAAATGATCACTTCCATGGAGGTCATCAAGAACCTGCCACGTGAAATCTAAGTAAAGAGAAGAAGAGCAGAGAGAAAGATCAAGACAAGAAAGGGTGCGAGTCCGAGAGTCCAAATGAGTGGGCTCACCAGAATTCAGAAGAGACAGGGAAGAAGAGAGGAGAAACGGCTCAAGGAGGCGACCCCGGGTATTCGTCAGAACGTCACCCCAAAGAGAATGACGACAATTGAAGTCACCCAGCAGGAGCACAGGCTCCGGCAAGGAGTCCAGGAGGTGTTTCAAATCAGGAAGAGAGAGCGGGACACTCGGGGGGAGATAAATGGAACAAACTGTGTACCATTTCCCCACAAAGATACGAGCAGCAGAACAATGGAGAGGCGAAGGAAAAAGTAAAGGAACAAAGGGAACATCAGCCCGAATCAAAAGAGCAGAAGAATTAGAAGCCCCAGCAATGGCTGGGGGAGGGGAGAGAAAGGAATAGCCACGAAAACGACCAGGACGAGCACCAAGCATTGGCTCCTGGAGGCAGACACAAAGGGGCGAAAACCGCGAAATCAGAAGTTGGAGTTCGAGGAAATTGGCGTAATAACCTCGAACGTTCCATTGAAGAATGGACAACGACGAGAAGAGAAAGGACAAAAACAGAGAACAAGGAAGAAACAAAGGCGAAAGAGCAACAGAGCACATTAAAGAATATCAGGGTCGGGATCAGGGTCAGCAAAGTCAGGGTTAGGGGGCATGGGTAAACTGAGCAAAGACGGAGGGAAGGAAACGGGAGAACAGAGCAGAGGTGGGCGGGCAGGGTCTGGAGGAGGAGGAGGAAGAGGAGGAGACAACGGAGAGGAGCCGTCAAGGACAGCAGCAGGAGGAGGGGGAGTAGAAAGAGGGGAGCGCACCCCAGCAAGAGCAGCAACCGAAAGGGAAGCAGGGGCCAAAGAAACCTCCATAGCAGGAACAGGGGGCGCAAGCACTGAAACGGGAGGGGAAGGAGCAACAGAGCCAGAAGGAGCTGAGAAAGAAAGCGAAGCCTTCTTACCCGCCGGGGAAGAGGAAGGAGAGGAGCCAGGCTTACGCTTCTGACTTAAAGAGATCGGTGTCCCAGCAACCACGTACCGGGCAACGGATTCCAGTGTCTCAACAGGAGAAGCCGAACGAGAGCACACACGACGGCCGCTAGGAGAGCGATGGACATCCGCCCGCACCGACAGGCGGTGGGGAGAGCCAATAGATGGAGGAAGAGGATGGGAAGGAGGATCGGAGGGGGACGAGGAAGAAGACACAGAAGACACGACAGACCGGGTAGAAGGAAGGGGAACCCCAGACAGAGGACCAGGAGGAGGATCCTTCGGGAGAGAACCCAAAGGAACAGAGGAGGGGGCAGTGGGCGCATCAGGGTCCAAGGCCCGGAAACGGTTGTGAGTCTGAGGAAGGCGGGAAGGACGAGGAGAGGAAGAGCGCAACACGCGAGCATAAGAGATATTAGTATAAGGCGGGAGCCGGCGAACCTGGCGCCTCGCCTCAGGAAAAGATAAACGCTCCCGGTGCTTCAGGTTGAGGACGGCTGCCTCAAGCTTGTAATGGACACACGCACGGGAGAAGGTAGGATGGGCTTCACCGCAGTTGAGGCAGCGAGCTTGGGGAGAAGTGCACTCCGACTTAGAGTGACCTTCACTCCCACACAAAGGACAGAGAGAGACAGTCCCAGAGCAGCGGAGGGCACCATGCCCAAACCTCCAGCACTTATTACAAAGTCGAGGAGAAGGAATATACTCCTGGACAGAGCACCTAGCACCAGCAAGAATGACAGAGGATGGAAGGGTCCTACCATCAAAGGTGATCTTCACAACGCGAAGGGGTTGACGGCGACGACCACGAGGGGGACGGGTAAACGAGTCAACCTGGAGGACAGAATGGCCTTGGGCATCAAGGATATGCCGAATATCATCGTGGCAATCCTGCAGATTCCGAACACCGGTTGCAACATGGGGTGGGAGGAGAATAGTGCCAACACTGGAATTCATCTGAACATTCTTGGAGACCCGAACAGGGATCTCGCCAAGGCAAGATAAGGCAGCCAAGCGGGAAGCCGCATCCTGAGAAGGAGCAGCAACGACACGTGTACCGAGACGAGTGGGGTTGAAAGTAACACACGCATCCACGGAATCTACAAGATGCCGATGGAGGGAGAAATCGTCAGGAGGCGCAGAATCAAGAGGGAGGAGATCAAAGTATTTGGCCCATGAAGCAGGACCAAACAAGGCCTGATACGCATCAGCACGGGAAGGAATCGAGCGAGTGCGGTTGGGGCGCGAACGGCGTTGAGAACCCCTAGAGAGAGAGGGGTCAAAAGGCGCAGTAGTCACAACGAAAGACTTAGCCACACCAGGGGACGAAGTGGTCACCACCGGGGGCTGGAGGCTCGACCCAACCTCAGAGGAGGGAGGGGAGCTGGGGGAAGAAGACAGGACGGTCAAAGGAGGAGCAAGGTCGGGGCCCAACGCAGCGGGAGCTACAGAGCCTGGTCTTCCAATACAGGCCGACTCGGGGGCTTGGTCGCCCACCCCACGAGCCTGAGAGGGTACAACGGAAACATTCAACGACATAGAGACGAAAAGTAACAAATTCATCCACGAATGTGCCCCCAAACCCACCATGGAGCCACAATTAGAGGCAGGACACCCAACAGGAAGCTATCGCCGATCATGCCGGGGCCCCCTAGGGGTGCGTCGTGAGTATACGCCCCACAAACGCCACCTTAAGAACCGTCAGTCCGTCGAGATCGGGTTCAGCGACGAAAGGGGGATTGACAATAAAAGGTTCCCCTCGCTCGAGACGTCGGGTACTACAGTTCTACGGGTGCAAGAGTATGCCTCCTCAAGCACCCGGGCGTCAAAATAGAAGAAGTCCAAAGAAATAATCCAAAACAAGCAAAAGGTCGGCAGGAAACGACAAGCAGATAGGAGAAGAGGGGGGAGAAAAACGAAACATAAGGAAAAGGAAAAGCGATCCGGCACAATTGGAGAAGACAGCAGCAGGAGTGCAAGGCCAAAAAAAAGGACAGAGGACTGCCCAATGGAGCATCACACTCCGGCAGCCGTCCACCAAGCCCCCTCACGACGCCAACGGGCCGGAAGGGGAGGGGGCAGGCACTGGAAAGTACTATCTGAAAACCAGCAAGTCCCGGGAACGAATAACACTAAGACCTGACATCGTCCTAGAAAAGAACGGGGAAGTACTGCTGATCGACGTCACTTGCCCCTTCGAAAATGACCCAGACGCCTTTGAGGAGACGAGACTGGGAAAGGAAGAGAAATACGCTGAGCTAGCAGCATCAATGAGACGGACCTACAGGCAATTCACAGTCCACGCCTTTATCGTCGGATCGCTCGGCTCGTATGACCCAAAGAACGATAAGCCAATGAACAGGCTGGCGTCAAGAAAATACCAGAGACTATTCAGGAGGATGTGCGTGAGCGACACCATCCGGTGGTCGCGAATGATGTACATAGAGCACATCACCCGTGTCCGTCAATACTAATTTACATGTCTGTACCTTTTCCTCATTTCAGACATTTATATAACACATCTGTTTGAGTTTTTTAATGGCAGACAATATGTAACTAAGTATAATATGAGTAAAGAAACTATGTAAATAAAGATAAAATAATAACCCTTGTTAATCAATGCATATTGTAATCTATGTATACCTATGTATATTATAATCTATGTATATTATATTCTATGTAAACTGTATAATGTATACCTTTGTATCTTATGAAAATAAAGATAAAATAATAACCCATGTGAACCAATGTATATTGTAAACTATATAAACTCAAATAAACCAATGAATATTATAAATCTATGTAAACTCATATCAACCAGTGTACCATATCAACCATATTATGTATGTAAACTGCACAATATATATCTATGCACCCTTGTGAAGACACAAGGTATTTGTAAAACCCTGTAAACATTCTTTAATAAAAAATAAGTACTGTACTACTGTCCGCACGCCCGAAAAGAGTTAAAGTAGTATATTCTACATTTTAGCTAGCCTGGTAGTCTTAAAACTGCCTGCAGGGGGAGGGGATTGGATCGCTGCGCCGCCCAACCGCTTCCGCCGGTGAGGCTCCCGTGCTTGCTGTCCACCACCAACGACTCGCTTGTCCCGGGCCAGTCGCTCGGTGGGGAACCCAATAAATTGCGTTTTTCTGAGCTCCCGCCTTGTACAAGGCACAAGGAGTTTGGAGGGAAACTCATTTTATTCTTACATAGATTGTAAGAATAAAAATGTCCACATGCCCTTCGCTTCCGAGCTAGAAGGAGTTAAAGGACCGGACCAATCAGTGAGCACGCTTCCAACATCACCGACCGTGCAGCCACCTAGTGGTGCATTCTGATCATTCTGGGTTCGCTCAGTTGCCCAGGACCACTCCCTGGTAAAGGGGGAGCAAGCTCCTAACACTTTACCTAGCTGGCTGGCGAGACAGCAAGGACCCCGTGCTTGCTGTCAACCTTCAGGGGCTGGCCTGTCTGGGGCCAGTCGCCTGAAGGGGAGACCATAGACTCTGTCTCCCTCCACACTTGTGCCCTGTGCCAGGTGATGGAGGACGGACATAGCCTGTGATCACATTGATTGTGCTGCCGACCGCACGCCCTTAACGGAGTTAATGGGGCAACACAATCAATGTCCGTCTCTGTCGCCGACACTGCCTCGTGATACCATCTCTTTTGATGGATTCACGACGGCGCTCGGTGCTGCCAGCTTGGAGGGTGGAAGATTCCCAAGCTCTGCAGGCAGCAGTCCAGGACGCTGCCCAAAGCTACAACTGTGCAAACCACCACAATTCAAACCACCCCAGCCGCCCGCGAAATGTCCCGACGACGACAGCAAGTCCCGAGGTCGACGTTGTCGAGTCGGCCTCAGCGTTGATGATGGACCCCGGCTTCCCTACCTATTCCTAGGGGACGCTTGACTCGAGGACGACTGCCTGCCCGGACCCCAGCCCAAGGATCAGTGATGTGGGATTGGAGTTCGACGACTCCAGTGATGATTACTGCCTAGTGATCGACCTGGATGAATCGGCTTCATGGATGACGATGCCCGCCGGCCCCGAGGTCCACCTTGGGAAGCCGGCGCCTGTGAGAGTCGGCTCCAGGAACGTGCACCAGAGGGTCAGCGCTGTGAGGCTGACCCGTGACGCACCAGGCAACGACGGCTGTACCGAGGTCGCCCATGACGAGGCGGCCTCGAGGAGGACCACACTCCCCCACCCTGGGGTCAGTCTTGGGAGGCTGGCTCCGGGTGGGGTCAACTTGAGAGGCGAGGACGAGGGGGGTCCTCGCCCCTCGAGGACAAGGGGGGAATTTAGATTTAGCATAGATTTAGCATAGAATGGAATAGACCTGTAAGAGAAAATTCTGTTAAAGTGCCAGATTTTCGAAAAGCTGATTTTAATAGCCTAAGAATTTTTTTGGGTCAAATGGATTGGAAACTCTTGGGTATGGGGTGTGGGCCGGTCTTAGAGCGAGACATGAACCCAGCGATAGGTGACGTAAAAGGGGATTTCGATGTGGATTTAATATATAACTTATTTAAGAATATTCTAAACAAAGCACAGGAAGTAGTATACCATACAAATTGAATAGGTCGAATACTAATAACCCAAAGTGGATAACAAATAATTTAAAGAACCTTATAGGTAAAAAGAGAGCTTGGTACAAAAGGATTAAGAATGGGGAAGTCAGGTTAGAACAGGAATTCATACAACTGGTTAGAAATGTTAAAAAAGAGATTAGGAAAGCAAAAAGAAACTATGAAGTTCGCATAGCAGAGCAAGCAAAGTCAAATCCTAAAGGGTTTTTTCAGTTATATCGAACTAAGACTAGGGAAAGAATAGGTCCATTAAAATCTGAGACAGGTCAAATAACGGATAATGACAAGGAGAGGAGTAGTATTTTTAACAAATATTTTATATCTGTATTTACTAAAGAAGAACATTATGACTAGGTCTGCATCAACTGTTCCAAAGTGTTTTGTGCCAATCATAAGTATTATTATTATTCTTATTGATATTATTATTATTACTTGTGACATTTACTTACCAGTAATAGCAATCATTTTTATTCACATACATTATATAGAATTCTCAAATTATTTTTTTTTTATCTACAGGATGTATTCCTGAATCGTGTCCAGTTTGTCTGTATTTGGAGGATGAGGATACAGAGTCTTCAACCAGTTCAGGTTCTGAGGATATAACAGCTTCTCCGCCTCAAAGTGTAAAATCTAAAAGCGAGTTCTCTTATTTTTCTGACACTATTTACCCATTATTTGACAGCTACAATACTGACATTACTAATTTACTATTTTGTTTATGTATAATAATATAATTTCATATTTTTAAGGCCATTAGTTGGGCAGCTAGTGGAGGAATATCCTTGTGGAGGAGGAGGGGATGAGCCTAGCACTAGTTAAGCTCATGCACCGCCATTTGAAGATAACAGCAGGAACAGTCCAAATCGTTGTAACATCCTCAAAGATTATTCCCATAACCTTGCATTATTTATTTTTATGAACACTCCTATATTAAATTTATATTTGTTATTAAAAAATTGGAGGTGGTAGAGAAATTAACGTATATGGGGGATGACCCTGTGAATCATTTCATAGATACTTTGGAGAAGTCATAGAAGAGAATTAAATCTACCATGCCTAAATACAAAATATCTATGACACGTGCACATTGGCAAGCTTATAAACATCAGACCACATGTGAAATGTGTTATAGGCCATTCAAATCAGCTAAAGACAAGCACCGTCATCATGATCATGCTATTGAATTTAATAATTATCTAGCTGCCTATTGTCGTAGGTGCAACATGTTGTGCAGAAATTCATATAAATATTTATACACATTGTCTCACAATGCAACTTATGACCTCGGGGTAATTTTAAATGAATTGTCTAACCTCCCTAACCGTGAAATTGATATTGCCTCCAAAGATGGATTTAAGTTCATGAAAGTAGATATCGGTAAACTTCGGTTTATGGATAGTCTGGCTTTACTAAATAGTGGGCTGGAAAAACTAGCTAAAGAACATATCAAGGAAGGTAAACCCACCACTTACACCTCAGTTATGCTAGATGACGTCCCTGTAGCCGCCCACCATTTATTAAAGACAGGTAAACAGGTATTCTGTTATGATTATATTTCATCTATGGAGAAATTAAATGAACCGGCTCGTTCTCCTCCCGAAGCCTTTTTCAATAGTTTAAAACACGAGGCCATAAGCGAGACCGATTATACACAGGCTAAAGAAGTCTTCAGATTAGCGGAATGCAAGACCATTGGGGATTACTTGAAGGTCTATTTAAAAGTAGATACTGGACTATTGTGTGATGTGTTTACTGTATGGCGCAAGACCATGCTTGAGCTGTACAAGTTAGACATTACACACTATGTCTCGTTATCTGGTTTTGCATGGGACGCTTTCTTGTTTAAGAGTCAAGTTGTCTTGGACTATTTCTGATCCCCATTTGTACGATGTATTGCGCAGAAATCTAAGAGGCGGATTTACCTCTGTTGTGCAGCAACACACACGTGTAGAAAATGAGCATACGGGTGCTGATCCTTCTAGCACTGATAAATATATTCTGTATTTAGATTTTAATGGCCTATACGCCACCTGTATGACAGAACTGCTTCCTCAAGGCGGGATCCGTAAATTATCTGCTGCCGAATGCAATGATTGGCTCCAACAAGGATTGGGAAATATTGCATGTGATGGGGATAAGGGATATTGGGTCATGTGTGATACCAAGTATGTATCACCTGAGGTGGCTCGAGACACCGATGATTTGCCCTTAACCCTGTCACATGCTAATATTTCTACTGATATTCTGTCCGATTATAGCAAACACATTTTAAATACAGAAGATCGCAAACTCCCCAAGAAAAACAAATTAATTGCCGCACATCTCCCCCAAAAAGATTACTTGGTCAGTTTAGATTTGCTTCAGATGCTGATGAAATTGGGATTAGAAGTAGCTAAGGTAAATGCAGTTTATGAATTCCAACAAAACAAGTACCTTAAGGAATTTGTCGAAACAAATGCTCGTGAACGTTCGAATACACCTTGCGCCATTAAGGGTAAAGCTTTCAAGCTGGTATCAAATGCAATTTACGGCAAGAGTTTGACAAATGTGAGTAAATATTGTGATCAGCATTATTTAGTTACATCTCGTGACAAATTCCAAAAGCTTGCACGTAATCCGTTCTTCAAACGGTGCATTTTGTTGAGCGAAGACAGTCATTTGCACGGTTAAGAAACAATCACTTATGCTAATATACAATACACCAACTTATTTGGGGTTCCAGATCCTGCAGATAGCTAAGAGGATCCTATATGATTTTTGGTACAACACCGTCAAAGTTCATTATGAAGACAAAGTTAGATTGCTGTATACGGATACAGATTCGTATTTGATTGAATTGACCTGTCCAAATGCTTTTGAGGAATTAAATAAACTGCCTTTGTCTCAGCATATGGATTTCAGTAATTTCCCCCCTGAAAATCCCTATTTCGATGACTCGCAAAGGTCAACTGGGTTTGTTAAAATCGGAATTTGGAGCTAAAATTATCAAGGAACTCATAGCATTAAAGCCTAAAATGTACTCAATTCTCACTCAAGATCAGGTTCAGATATGTCGTTGTAAAGGAATTCCCACTTATGTTGACCAGACCACACACTAGAAATTGAAGGGACGACGACGTTTCGGTCCGTCCTGGACCATTCTCAAGTCGATTGTGATGAGTTGAAGATATGATTGTTGAAGATATGAAGAAGCCATTAGTATACAAGTACAGAGAGTTGGTGACCTTGCTGAGCAAACTTAATTCCCACTTATCATCAGTCTAAACTTACTCATGCAGCTTTCCGAAGTGCTTTAGAGTTAAATATTGGGCAGAGGTTCCAATCCAGATCTATTAGGAATGTTAAAGGCCGTATGTGTACCTGTCTCACTACAAAACGTGGATTGTCCGCCTTTGACGATAAACGTTATGTACTGAGCCCTACACAGTGTTTGGCGTATGGACACCCCGATATACCTCGAGCAGAAATTCATGAAGAAGAGAATGAGGAGTAGATGTACCTGCTGCTGCTGCACGTCCTGTGAGACATGGATTCCATCCCATATTCAATATGTGGGGAAAACGCGATGCACTGGTGAACAATGCACTGGTGAACAAGACGTATCCTCCCAATTAGTGACTGAAGAAATTAGCGATGGAATATTGCAACCAACCCAAACCTATCTTTCGTGTTTGAAAATTGCAACCTCCCCTAACCTATGTTGAAAATGTTCTGTTGTACATAAAAAATAAAAGTTTGTGAAATGTACACTTTGATGTTTTTATAAAACCTACCCCTAACCTATGTTTTGAAAATGTTCTATGCAAAAATAAAAAATATGAAATGTTTACTTTGATGTTTTTATGAAACCTCCCATGTTTAAATATAATGTCCTTATCATACTTATGTCAGTGCAAACCCAACACAAGCCATGCATAGTTCACCTATCACTGAAGAACAACTCGATATTTTCAATCAACCTAGCAGAATAATTATTGCAGGATTTTCCAATGGCGGAAAATCTCATTTGTACACTAAACTCGTACAAAAATACCATCTGAAATTCTCCAGTATATGTGGGGGCAGTTACAAAGCATTGCTAGACGATCCAGTAATTAACAAGAAAATAATAGCTCATCCTGAAATTATTAACCCTTTAGATGAATGTACAGACGACTCACCTATTTTAATCATTATTGATGACTTGTTCATCGAATCTGCCAATTCCAAAATTGTGTGATATCTTCACTAAAGGCAGACATCTTGCTATTTCGTGTATATTAATTACCCAAAATATATTTTTATCTGGGAAATAGGCTAGAAGTATTAGTTTAAATGCCTCCCATTTCATATTAGTAAAATCTAGAGATTTAGCTCAAATTGAAACTTTAGGGCGGCAATTATTTGGAAAACAAGATTCTAAAAAGCTTTTGGATATCTACAAGAAAGCCATCAGTAAACCTTATGGATATTTATGGGTGGATTTAGGAGTGAAAACCCCTGAACGCATCACCTTCCGTAGCAATATTGTTGGTGAGCATCCATACGAAATTGTTTACCAATGGTGAACGTACTAAACAACAACCACAAGGGGAGGTTAGGGGGGTTGGGTGTATGGGATGTGTTCCCCACAACCACAAGGGGAGGTTAGGGGGGTTGGGTGTATGGGATGTGTTCCCCACAACCACAAGGGGAGGTTAGGGGGGTTGGGTGTATAGGATGTGTTCCCCACAACCACAAGGGGAGGTTAGGGGGGTTGGGTGTATGGGATGTGTTCCCCACAACCACAAGGGGAGGTTAGGGGGGTTGGGTGTATAGGATGTGTTCCCCACAACCACAAGGGGAAGTTAGGGGGGTTGGGTGTATAGGATGTGTTCCCCACAACCACAAGGGGAAGTTAGGGGGGTTGGGTGTATGGGATGTGTTCCCCACAACCACAAGGGGAAGTTAGGGGGGTTGGGTGTATAGGATGTGTTCCCCACAACCACAAGGGGAGGTTAGGGGGGTTGGGTGTATAGGATGTGTTCCCCACAACCACAAGGGGAGGTTAGGGGGGTTGGGTGTATGGGATGTGTTCCCCACAACCACAAGGGGAGGTTAGGGGGGTTGGGTGTATAGGATGTGTTCCCCACAACCACAAGGGGAGGTTAGGGGGGTTGGGTGTATAGGATGTGTTCCCCACAACCACAAGGGGAGGTTAGGGGGGTTGGGTGTATAGGATGTGTTCCCCACAACCACAAGGGGAGGTTCGGGGGGTTGGGTGTATAGGATGTGTTCCCCACAACCACAAGGGGAGGTTAGGGGGGTTGGGTGTATAGGATGTGTTCCCCACAACCACAAGGGGAGGTTAGGGGGGTTGGGTGTATAGGATGTGTTCCCCACAACCACAAGGGGAGGTTAGGGGGGTTGGGTGTATAGGATGTGTTCCCCACAACCACAAGGGGAAGTTAGGGGGGTTGGGTGTATGGGATGTGTTCCCCACAACCACAAGGGGAAGTTAGGGGGGTTGGGTGTATGGGATGTGTTCCCCACAACCACAAGGGGTGGTTAGGGGGGTTGGGTGTATAGGATGTGTTCCCCACAACCACAAGGGGAGGTTAGGGGGGTTGGGTGTATGGGATGTGTTCCCCACAACCACAAGGGGAGGTTAGGGGGGTTGGGTGTATAGGATGTGTTCCCCACAACCACAAGGGGAGGTTAGGGGGGTTGGGTGTATAGGATGTGTTCCCCACAACCACAAGGGGAGGTTAGGGGGGTTGGGTGTATAGGATGTGTTCCCCACAACCACAAGGGGAGGTTAGGGGGGTTGGGTGTATAGGATGTGTTCCCCACAACCACAAGGGGAGGTTAGGGGGGTTGGGTGTATAGGATGTGTTCCCCACAACCACAAGGGGAAGTTAGGGGGGTTGGGTGTATAGGATGTGTTCCCCACAACCACAAGGGGAGGTTAGGGGGGTTGGGTGTATAGGATGTGTTCCCCACAACCACAAGGGGAAGTTAGGGGGGTTGGGTGTATGGGATGTGTTCCCCACAACCACAAGGGGAGGTTAGGGGGGTTGGGTGTATGGGATGTGTCCCCCACAACCACAAGGGGAGGTTAGGGGGGTTGGGTGTATAGGATGTGTTCCCCACAACCACAAGGGGAGGTTAGGGGGGTTGGGTGTATAGGATGTGTTCCCCACAACCACAAGGGGAGGTTAGGGGGGTTGGGTGTATGGGATGTGTCCCCCACAACCACAAGGGGAGGTTAGGGGGGTTGGGTGTATAGGATGTGTTCCCCACAACCACAAGGGGAGGTTAGGGGGGTTGGGTGTATAGGATGTGTTCCCCACAACCACAAGGGGAGGTTAGGGGGGTTGGGTGTATAGGATGTGTCCCCCACAACCACAAGGGGAGGTTAGGGGGGTTGGGTGTATAGGATGTGTCCCCCACAACCACAAGGGGAAGTTAGGAGGGTTGGGTGTATGGGATGTGTTCCCCACAACCACAAGGGGAGGTTAGGGGGGTTGGGTGTATGGGATGTGTCCCCCACAACCACAAGGGGAGGTTAGGGGAGTTAGTATATCGGATGTATAAAACAACTAAAACCATACAATCCGATATCACTATTAGAAGATGGAGCACGTACTAGATAAAATTTATTATAAAACCCTGCATCCTCAGGAGGGGTTGATAGGTTGTATAAAGCAGCTAAAACCATAAAACCAGATATAACTATTAGATGTCAGAGAATACTTAAAATCGTCTAAAGCTTACACTTTACACGCATTAAAACCTCGCAAATTTCAGCGACGTAAGGTGCGAGTCCTAAACCCTGTATATATTTAGCTTGTGATTTAGCTGAAATGGGATTATTAGCTAAACATAATGATGATATTAAATACATTCTCGTCTGTGTCGATATTTTTTCACGGTATGCGCAAGTAGTACCTCTGATACGCAAAGACGGACAGACTGTGAGTAAAGCTCTGAAAAATATATTGGAATCCTCATATTTCCAAGGAATACGTAAAATTAATACAGATCGAGGGGGTGAATTTTATAATTCTCATATGCAACGAATGTTAGTAGCTAAAAATATTAAACTGTACAGGGTATTTTCTCAAGAAACAAAAGCCGCTATCGCTGAACGCTTTATACGTACCATGAAAACCAAGATTTATAAATATATGACTGCGCAGAATACCTCGAGATATCTGCCCATATTGCCTGATATCATAAAGGCGTATAACACAACACCCCACCGAGGCTTAGGTGGTCGGACTCCAGTTGACGTTCATGCTTTATCTCGTCCACAAGATATAAAGAAACAGTTCAATCTCATGTATAAAAGTAAGGACAAACCTAAAGCAGGTCTTAGTTCTCTACTAGCTGTGGGAGACACAGTTCGCATTACTCTCTCCAACAGAATTTCGACATCCAAGAAAGGTTTTGCTAGACAAAACACGGAGGAAGAAATTTTCAGAATTATTCGTATAGATAAAAGCCAGCCTATCCCATTATATTTTTTACAAGATTTGAATAACAAGCCTATTGACGGAGGGTTTTATAAGGAAGAATTAACCCCAACCCATTTACCGGCTGCATTTAATATTGAGAAGGTCCTACGTAAACGTACATTACCCAATAATAAATTACAGTATAAAGTAAGGTACGAAGGCTACGACTCTTCATTTGATCAGTGGATTGATGCTGATGATTTGTTGAAGATATGAAGAAGCCATTAGTATACAAGTACAGAGAGTTGGTGACCTTGCTGAGGAAACTTAATTCCTCAGCCAGGAAAAAATTGATTGCTCAGTTTAAAAAACCTCATATTCATTGCTTGTCAGAGATTTTCAAAAAATTTCTGAAATATAGGCTTCCGGTTAAAAAGAAAGTTATAGTGAAATTAAAGAAATACAGACACACCTTGCATTCGCTGGCTTGCAAGAAACCCTCAATTTCAAACAAAAAGCGCATTTTATTGACTCGTAAAGGAGGTAGTATCCTCGGTATATTATTACCCATAGCAGCTAGTTTAATTTCCAGGCTATTTAATAAATGAAAGAATATTATCTAGTACCTCGTAAATCCTTCGATGAGGGACCTGCTAAAGTAGCAGTAGTAAAAAAAGCAGAAGTAATGCCATCACTAGCTCCAACACCTGTCCTGCCAGCAACTGCTCCAGTATCACCAGTTTCAGTACGAGCTAATCCTTCAATAGTACATTTGGTACATTGAAAATTGAAAGCTAAAGATCATGATTATGCTACTTCGCTGTTGAATTATTTTGATGAAAGCAAGATGGTGCAATGGGACGTCAATGGGAATCTGCAAATGCCAGTGACTGGAATAAACATAATTGATGATATTTTAACTAAAATATCCCTCTCTCTCTCTCTCTCTCTCCCATTCTCTCTCTCTCTCCCATTCTCTCTCTCTCTTCCATTCTCTCTCTTTCTCATTCTCTCTCTCTCCCCCATTCTCTCTCTCATTCTCTCTCTCTCTCCCATTCTCTCTCTCTCTCTCCCATTCTCTCTCTCTCTCTCCCATTCTCTCTCTCATTCTCTCTCTCTCTCCCATTCTCTCTCTCTCTCTCCCATTCTCTCTCTCTCTCTCCCCCATTCTCTCTCTCTCTCTCTCCCATTCTCTCTCTCACTCTCTCCCATTCTCTCTCTCACTCTCCCCCATTCTCTCACTCTCCCCCATTCTCTCACTCTCCCCCATTCTCTCACTCTCCCCCATTCTCTCACTCTCCCCCATTCTCTCACTCTCCCCCATTCTCTCACTCTCCCCCATTCTCTCACTCTCTCCCATTCTCTCACTCTCTCCCATTCTCTCACTCTCTCCCATTCTCTCACTCTCTCCCATTCTCTCACTCTCTCCCATTCTCTCACTCTCTCCCATTCTCTCACTCTCTCCCATTCTCTCACTCTCTCCCATTCTCTCACTCTCTCCCATTCTCTCACTCTCTCCCATTCTCTCACTCTCTCCCATTCTCTCACTCTCTCCCATTCTCTCACTCTCTCCCATTCTCTCACTCTCTCCCATTCTCTCACTCTCTCCCATTCTCTCACTCTCTCCCATTCTCTCACTCTCTCCCATTCTCTCACTCTCTCCCATTCTCTCACTCTCTCCCATTCTCTCACTCTCTCCCATTCTCTCACTCTCTCCCATTCTCTCACTCTCTCCCATTCTCTCTCTCTCTCCCATTCTCTCTCTCTCTCCCATTCTCTCTCTCTCTCTCCCATTCTCTCTCTCTCTCTCCCATTCTCTCTCTCTCTCCCATTCTCTCTCTCTGCCCCCCTCCTGGCAAACCCTACCAAGACATAGTAAGAACAGGGACAAACATGGCAGCGGGGACTTCAAAGAGAACAGGGAAAAGTCAATGTGACCAAATGGTGGAAGTGTTTGCCCACGTTTTGGAGGATATCAGAAGGGAGATGCAGGATATGAATAATACAATAAGCAACCTGCAAAGCGAGCTGACAGCAGCAAAAGGAGATTAAAACACTTAAGGAGAACAATACCGAGACGGAGGCTCAGATAATCATCCAAAGAGAAGATGAAAATGCCCAACCCCCAATACCCCCAATATGTGAAAGTTTGACTTATTTCTTGATAAAATACAGTCCCATTAAAATCCATAGGACACTAGTTCTTGGAATTAATATCAAACCACTTGCTCATTTTTCGTTTTCCACTTTTTCACAAAAAGTGATGGTCCTTCGTAGCTATTGAAGTTTTCATTATTTATTTAAAATATTGGAGTCAGATTTTCCCACAACAGCCAAGGAAGTTGTAATGAAACCAGTAACCTCACAGGAGGTACCTAGATGCACGAGCCAGCTAATGGAAAGGAAATACCTACCATTACTACAGCTCTTTCCAGCTAATGTCAAGAGCTGTAGTAATGTTAGGTATTAAGGAACAGGATGGTTTCAGAAGGGAAGAATGGAGGACTAAGGACAAAGCTGCAGTGTCAAGGATACTAAAGGAGATAGGAATGGATGGGCTGAAAAAGACACTGAAAAGTTTTTCCGGATTGGCCAGTACAACAAAGACAAAGATCGGTTCATCAAGGGAGTACTCAGGAACATCAAAGAGAACATCCTAGTAAAGAAGAGCAAATTGAAATATGTAACGAATTACAGAAAGGTTTTCCTTCTGAGGGACATGACCAGGGAAGAGATGATACAAGCAGCTGATGCAAGGAAAAGACGCAGGTTGAGGGAAGGGAGCCAGTGAACCTCAACCTTCAACCCAACAATCCCAGAGTGAAGTGGGGAACCAAAATCCACCAAGTCAGGAATCCCAGAGGTGATTGCAAAGTCACAACTCATCACCCCATTGGGCTCCCCCCCCCCCCCCCACCCCCACCCCGAGCATGACGCCTCCCTTGCCCCTACACAATGTCCACCATACCACCCTAATCCAATGAGTACTCCCTGCCTCAAGCAGACCCAGGCAAGATCTAAGTTCTCTAGCCCTCACCCCACCCCAACCCCCTCCAAACCCCCCTGTTAACTACACCACAGGAGGACGAGCCCTCACCCCAAGCACTCCCTGCCTCCAACCTCGAGCACTCCCTGCCCCTCCACCCCTAGGAATTCTTCCTGTCCCAAGCAGGCTTGAGCAATTTCTAAGCCCTTCCCCCAACCCCTCCTACCCCCCACCCCTCCTCCCTTCCCCACCTCCCGCGGAACCCCTTGTACCTACCCCACAGGAGGATGAGCCTACCCAAGTAGCATTGCCCATCGAACAGCTTCCTACACTAGTGGAGAGGGTAGGTGAAAAAGGATATTGGAAAGTGAACTTAAAGGTAATGTACTCAAACATTGATGGGATTACCAACAAAGCAAGTGAACTGGCAGAAAGGGCACAGGAAGAAAACCCAGATGTAATAGGACTCAAAGAAACAAAATTGTCAGGGGGTCCTAACAAATGCTACATTTCCAAAGGACTACTATACAGTAAGGAAAGAGGAGGAAGGGAGAGAAGGAGTGGCCCTGCTGATAAGGAAGGACTGGAGCTTTGAAGAGATAGAAATTCAGGGCTGCGACAGATTCAGAGGCTTCATAACAGAAACTATGACAATGGGTGGACCTAAGATAATAGTGGCAGTCATTTACAATCCTCCACTAAATGACAGAAGACCCAGACAGGAGTTCGACAGAAACAACATGGCTACCATTAATATAATAGAGAGCAGCTTCAGTTGCCTGCAGGAATGGATCCAATCTTAATTATGAGCGATTTCCACCATGGAAAGATAGACTGGGAGATTGGGGACCCACATGGAGGTGAGGATTCATGGGGAGCTAAATTCTTGTTAATGACAACAAGGAACTTTCTGAGCCAGCATGTCAATGGACCAACAAGAATGAGATGGAATGATGAGCCAGCTAGACTCGACCTGATATTCACTTTGAATGAGTCAGAATTAAGGGAAGTAAAATTTAAAGCCCCTATAGGAATGAGTGACCACAGTGTATTGACATTTGAGTATCTGGTAAAGGTAGGGATAACCTATCCAAGTATGTGATTGGAAGGGAAAATACTAAATTACCGTAGAGAAAAATATGATGAGACGAGGAACTTCCTAATGGGAATACCACGAGAAACAGAACTTAGCAAAAAGATTGGACAGGATATGTTGGATTATGTCACCCAGAAGTGCCAGGAAGCAACAGATAGGCTTATCCTGGCACAAAAAGAGAAAAATGGAAAGCAACAGAAGAATCCATGGTTCAATCAGGAATGTATGGAAGCGAAGCAAGTGTGTAAAAGAACATGGAGAAACTACAGGAATAACAGAACATCAGAGAGAAGGGAGAGATACCACAGGGATATGAGTACCTCAGAGTGAAGAAAGAAGCAGAGACAGTATGAAAATGACATTGTGAGCAAAGCGATGTCTTTTTCATACCAAAGACTTAATCAAAACTGCTCTAAAACCACATCAGGACTGTGTCCAGCAGTGAAGGACCAAGTGATGAAACTGAGAAAAGGGGAGAACGGATACACAGAATGACAAGGTGTGTGAAGAATTCAACAAGAGAGTCCAGGAGGTCTTCACAATAGAACAAGGAGAAGTCCCTGCACTAAATGAGGAGGCAAACCAAGCAACCTTGGAGGTATCTGACCTCACCAGAGTTGAGGTCAAAAGGAATCAGTTGGAGTTGAATGTGACAAAGGCTATTGGGCCTGACAGAATCTCAATGTGGATACTAAAAGTAGGTGCAGAAGCACTAAGTGTGCCACTTTCTATGGTATACAAGAGGTCACTGGAAACAGGAAACTACCGGAAAGCGGGAAGACAGCTAATGTAGTCCCAATATACAAAAAGGGTGACAAGCAAGAGGCGCTGAACTACAGGCCAGTTTCCCTAACTTGTATACCATGCAAGGTGATGGAGAAGATTGTGAGGAAAAGACTCTTAGAACATCTGGAGGAAAATAGCTTTGTAACACACTATCAGCATAGGTTCAGAGATAGTAAATCGTGCCTCACAGGTTTAATAGGAACCAAGCAACACAAACCAGGCAAGAAAGAGACGAGTGGGCAAACGGCATTTTCTTGGACTGTCAGAAAGCCTTTGACACAGTACCTCACAAAAGGCTGTTACAAAAGTTGGAGCAACAGGCAGGAGTAAAATGTAAGGTGCTCCAGTGGATAAGGGAGTTTCTAAGCAACATGAAACAATGAGTAACTGAGGGGGAAGGGGAGATAGCAGAATGACGAGATGTCCCCAGTGGGTTTCCACAGGGCTCTGTACTTGGACCCATCCTGTTTCTAATGTATGTAAACGACCTTCCAGAGGGTATAGACTCGTTCCTCTAAATGTTTGCTGATGCAATTATTATGAGAACAATAAAAACAGATGAAGATAGACAGAAACTACAGGACGACCTGGATAAACTGATGGAATGGTCTAGAAAATGGCTACTAAAGTTCAACTCAGGAAAGTGTAAAGTAATGAAATTAGGCGAAGGGAACAGAAGGCTGAACACAATGTACCATCTGATAGGTGGTATCCTGCAAGAGTCAGAGATATCTGGAGGTTGATATCACACTGAACCTGTCCCCAGAGGCCCACATCAGCAGCATATGCTAGACTGGCCAACATAAGAACTGCCTTTAGAAACTTGTGCAAGGAATCGTTCAGGACCTTGTATACCACCTATACTGGACCAATCCTGGAGGGTGCAGCTCCAGCCTGGAGTCCATACCTAGTTAAACACAAGACAACGTTAGAGACGATTCAGAGGTATGCCACCAGACTAGTCCCGGAACTGAGCGGTATGATCTACGAGGAAAGGCTAAGGGAGCTGAACATCAAATCCCTGGGAAAGATAAGAGTAAGGGAAGACATGATAACCACCTACAAAATTTTCAGGGGAATTAACAGGGTGGACAAAGACAAACTATTTAGCAGAACACGAACAAGGGAACACAGATGGAAACTTAGTACCCAGATGAGCCAGAGACATTAAAAAGATTTTTTTCAGTGTCAGAGTAGTTAACAATTGGAATGCATTAAGTAGTGATGTGGTGGTGGCAGACCCCATACACAGTTTCAAATGTAGATATGATAGAGCCCAGTAGGCTCAGGAATCTGTACACCAGTTGACTGACAGTTGAGAGGCGGGACCAAAGAGCCAGTTCAACTCCCGCAAGCACAACTAGGTGAGTACACCAATGTACACCAAATCATAGGAAGCATACTAAGGACAATGTAACAGATGATGGAAAACGTCTTTACTATATATCTAGAAAACACTCAAACCAACCATCCTGTTGACCACAACACAACCATGCTCATTACAGGCAAAAAACAGTTGGTGGATCGAACCCCCAACGCTCTAGCACTCAAGCTGACAGACCACTCGAACCACAATCTCCCACGACACAACCCCCATCCACATCCAGGTCTCCGACAAGTACAATTGGCATGCCGAGGAAACCAGATGCATCCATAACACAAACTTTCTGCCCGAAATGCTGCGCGTACTAGTGGTTTTACAAGAATGTAAACACCATGCTATGTATACTCATACAAGAAGGTACATTGGGTTTATGAGTATAAATAAATAAATAAAAAAAAAAATTATAAATAAATAAATAAATAAATAAATATAATAAATCTAATAAATCCTAAATGACTCCCCTAACCTTCATGACTTGGAACGCAAAGAGCATTTAAACATCCCTCGCAGAACTTAAACAATTCCTTAATTCATCAAAACCAGACTTGGCTTTCATAACCGAATCCTGGCTCACTCCCAAACATAATACTATTTTCAAAAACGTATTTTTACTGAGTATGAAGGTATTAAATTAGTTTCATGAAGAAAGAAGACAGAAGAATGAAGAAATAAGACAGCACTAGAAGACCAAATGTCACCATCTAGAAGAAAGAAGCACTAGCACTGCCGCCCTTTCCTGACCCGACTCAAGAGCCTACCCAGTTGTGGGGTTGTTCCAGACAACAGCTTAGTTTAACCCTTGCTCTTGTTCTACAACTTCAGCACTTCCTCTCACCGTCTTCTCTTCAGCTGACCACACTTTAAGGCTCGCCCTACGGGTATCTTATCCTGTATCTTATTTATTTATTTATTTATATACAAGAAGGTATATAAGGAAGGTATTTGGAGGCCTGGTCGAGGACCGGGCCGCGGGGACACTAAAAAAAAAAAAAGCCCCGAAATCATCTCAAGATAACGTCAAGAAGAAGGTACATTGGGTTTGTGGGGATACATATCATGATGTTTACAATCTTGTAAAGCCACTAGTACGCCCAGCGTTTCGGGCAGCGTTATTGTATTGTATTGTTGCGAAAATCATTGAGGGCTTCACTCTAGGTCAGACCCCACTCCCAGCCTGGTTTCTTATACCAGGAAGAGACGGAAATCCTTCTTCAGTAATGTGCAATAGTTCTGGTACCGAGCCTTGGGTATCATTATTTACCCGATAATGGTGCGCTTCAGAGGGGGCTAGACCCGTACCCGGTCAGAGACAGAAGCTTCAGTCTATAGTACGCATACAGGTAAAAAGAAAATGACTGCAGAACATGCAACACAGCAAGTGTTAATTCTGCATGAAAATCATATAGACATTGTACATAAAGTGCCAGCAGTCTTAAAGGAGGTGGCTAAAGAAGTATTTGATGTGAACAAGTCCATAAAGGATATATCAAAAGGTATATTGAAAGTGGTAGAATGTACCTAAAATAATCATGAAATATGAAGATTATTTAATGATATATCATTAGACTTCCAAAAAATAGTGTAAGAAATGACCAAAATTTTGTAATAGCAATTGTAATTAAGAACATTATGGAAATATTAAAATGTATCAATTATTCATATCATTAATTTTGCTGTGACTTGCATATTATATAACTCAATTTAATAACAAATCTACCTCATACAGTCTATTTATATTTGGTGAAAATATTTTACATGATTTTTGTATTAAAGAATGTTTATCAATTGCTATGTTTATTTGTTGAGAGAACAAAGTACTTACTGACAATATGATAAGACACCAGGATAAGAGGAAACTTATTGGCAAAAAGATTAATGGCAAAGATATATTTATTGTATCACATCTGTAATCCCTGTTTCCCCTCACTGCTTTTCACCTTCCATTGATTTGCTCACTTTAATAAGCAATTGGCCAGCCTGTGCACCCACTATCATTAGAACTGTATAGCACTTGATCACCAAAAGATAAGCCACAAATAAAGTCAGGTGTCATTTAATAAGTAAAAGACATTTATTCAAACTCGAAAATAACACTTGCCTATCAGTCTTCAACCAAAATGTCTTTCACTTGGTAAACATTTTGATGATATAAATGCACTACTCACAGCACTAGGTACTAAACTATCGTTATTGTAACAAACATGGCTATTAAAAACTATACCCAACTTTACAATTTAGTCAGTTATAAAGCCATTCACAACTGTAGGCCTAACAAAAAAGGTGGCGGCACAGCTATATATTACCGAGATACCTTCATCTGCAATAGTATCATTAGTGATAGAGACTACTACTGTGAATGTACCTTTGCTCAATTATCGATTAAATCCCTTAAATCCCCCTTTCACTATTGGAGCTATCTATAGATTTCCCAATACTAATACAACTGCATTCTCAGATAACCTAAAGAATCTTATCATAAACAACAAGCTCAACAAAAATCACATCATTCTAGGAAGTGACTTTAATATTGACCTGTGTCAACAAAATAGCCCTCAAGTCGACTATTTCCTAAACAGCATGAACTCCTGTATGCTAATCCCAACAAGTATCAAGCCCACCCTAATCACCAAAACATCTGCTACTACCTTGGATCACTTATAGACTAACATAACAGCTCCTCTTGCACGTGGTATAATCAGTGATATAACAATTGACCGCTATCCTACCTTCCTCATAGCAAACATGGACATAACACCACCAGATACCAAAAAACGTGTCTTCAGGCTACACAGTGAAGCAGCAATAGGCAATCTCACAAATGCAATCCACAATATAAACTGGGAATCTGATTTAAATCACACACAGGATATAAATTCATTAGCCAACATGTTCCTTTCCTAAATTCTAAGCCTTTACAACACTCATTGTCCTCTCTTCCCCAAACAAGTAACTGCCAAAAGATTAAACAATCCCTGGCTCACAAGTGGCATACTCAAAGCAATCAACAAGAAACATGAATATGAAAAAACTAAGGACTGGCCTAGTTACAAAAGCAGTAGTTAAGAGATACTTATCAATGCTTACCAGTATAATAAGAGTAAAACTTTCCTATTATGAGAGTAGATTCAAAGAAGCAAAAGGAAACATGAAAAGCCATCTCTAACATCCTAGGCTTAAACAGCAATCACATATCAAGCAGATAAAACTCTCCAAGGATGGTTATACACCTGCAACACATTTAGAAACGGCAACAGAATTTAATAGCTTCTTTTCATCAGTTGGTGCTAACCTTGGCAGAAAAATCCCAGACCCAGACATACGTCACTAGATACCTTCCTGGCAACTATCCTAACTATCTTCTCCTCTCTCACCAGTCAGCCTCATATATTATGTCCATCATTCACTCACTAAAAAACCAAGCTGGGGAATATTAGTGAAGTACCATCTATCATAGACAGGAGTGCCTCCCTTGCCCTTGCACCACCCATAGCTCTGCTATTCAACAAATCTCTAGCGAGTCATACTTTCCCTGATATCCTTAAAAAACACGAGTGACGCCAGTTCATAAAGGAGGGGAAACAGCAGACATAAATGGTATTTTAGTGATAAGCCTTGAATGTTCTGAATTATGTGTGGAATTTTAATTAGTTAAATTACAGAGTTTGTTAGTTAGGTTGGAGTTTAAGGAGAAGTGAACTCTATAACAATTTAAATATTCAAGAGGACAAACCTCATGACAGTCACAGTTTCCCTGCCATACGCAGGAGCACCTTGATGCTTACAGTTGTAGTACTGCGTTAATATAATGCTAATATATTGTAAAGCTAGGACGTTAGTTATGTTTAGAACTGATTAATGGCAAGTAAATATTTGTATTGGAGTATATGTAATAGTTACTGTATGATCAGTTTAATGGTTCAGGCAGCAGCCACATTGTGAGAAAGTGTCGTCTTCATCTGGACACGACTCTGGCCAGACGTTTTTGGCTGTGTGACTATCTCTTTTTTACCTCCTTCCATTATCTTCTCTCCTTATTCTTTAAATATCAAGATAAATACATGTGTATTTGTTAGTGACATTAGTTGTTCTAAGTGTAATGTCTCTGTGTCCGAGTTACTTATTTTGAGTTCCAAGTGATTCACTCTTTGCGGCTGACTAGTGACCACCTGTTGGTATTAGGATGTTAAGTTAAGAAGTGTGTGTAGTCCCTTAATTAAGAAACGTAGACCCTACCTGTAGTTTGCTGTATGTAACTCTCGTCTCCTGTCTATATGGATTCAGAGGGAGAACGTAAGATCGAAGAGGTAAAGATTTTTTTGTACTTGGGGGGTGGGGGGGGGGGGGGGGGTTCAGGTTAATAAATTATATTAAAGTAATTTATAACTGGAGTTTTCTATCACCTGTACTGTATACCAGGTTAGGCACTCAACTCTAGACAACAGACCATATTTGGTCTTCCATTTCTTTTACTGGGAAATGTTTTCCCTGGGAGCCGGGCCTTACCTAACCCTAGTAAGTGTAACTCCCTTACCTTAAACACTGACCCTACACGGCACCCTCATTTGCAACAATAAACAACTACAGACCAATATAAAATCTTCCTATATTATCAAAAATATTTGAAAAATTATTTACAAACAGCTCGACTTCTAACTTCGTAAAATTCAACATATTAAGTCCCTATTAGTTTGGCTTCCGCTCCCAAAACGATGAAATTATTAGTCTGCTTGATATAATGAACACACTCCTTGACAAAAAATGAGTTCCCAATTGGGCTCTTCACTGACCTGGGAAAGGCCTTTGATACTGTAAACCATGACTACCTCTTGCTTAAACTTCACCCTTAAGGAATCAGAGGCCCTAGCCCTGAACTATATTTGATCCTATCTTAGTGACAGACACTAATATGTAGCCATCAATGATATAACCTCCCCCCATTCTATCAATACCCATAGGAGTGCCACAGAGCAGCATCCTAGGACTTCTCCTATTTCTTATTTACATGAATGATCTGCCTAATGTCTCTAACATTCTTAAACCTATACTATTTGCTGACGATTTGCCAAGTGAACCCTCTTCCTATCTCAACCCCAGAGTGTAACTTATAGTTTCATCCAACATCCAAGGTGTACTATAGCTTTGCTTTTCCATTCTAAAAAGTTTTAATTTTTACATTTTTTCTTTTCTTGATTATCCCATTTTATATTGTTCATTTCCTCATTTGTCAATTATTGTATTGTTATTTGCTATTACATTTATTCCATTTGCATAATTTTAATATTTAATATTGCTGATTATCAATCTAAATTCTGCTGTAATTTGTAAAAATTATAGCAAGTAGATTTACAGCAGATTTAGTATTTTACTGTTCTGATATCGCTTTCTTCATAGTATCTTGACTCCATTGTATCTACATGCAAGCTGATATTGACCCCGAACTAAATCTCCTCTCACAAATCTACAATAACCTGCATATTGATCATCATTAATGCAGGTATTACACAGCAAACCTTGCTAAATACAAACTCCAAAATAACACTTGCCATTCAGTTTTCAACCAAAATGTCAGATCAATTGGTAAAGATTTTGATGATATAAAAGCACAACTCACAGCACTAGGTACTAAACTATCGTTCATTGGTTTAACAGAAACGTGGCTAAGTAAAGACCATACTCAACTTTACAACTTAACTGGTTATAAAGTCATTCACAACTGTAGGCCCTAACAAAAAAGGTGGTGGCACAGTTGTATATTACCATGATACCTTCATCTGCAACAGTGTCATTAGTGATAGAGACGACTACTGTGAATATACCTTTGCTAAATTCTCCATTAACTTTCCCCTTGACTATTGTAGCTATCTATAGATTTCGCGATACTAATACAACTGCATTCTCAGATATCATAAGGAATCTTATCATAAACAACAAGAACAACAAAAATCATATAATTCTAGGAGGTGAGTTCAATATTGACCCCTATCAACAAAATAACCCCTCAGGTCAATTATTTCCTAAACAGCATGAACTCCTGTATGCTAGTCCCCACAATCACCAAGCCCACCCGAATCACTCAAACATCCACTATAGTAGAATAATTTAGAATAGTAGTTCTAAACATCCACTACTAGATTGGAACCCTTATGGACTAACATAACAGCTCCCCTTGCATCTGGTATAATCACTGATAGAACAACGGACCACTATCCTACCTTCCTCAGAGCAAACATGGACAGACACCAAGAAACGCACCTTCAGACTACACAGTGAAGCAGCAATCTCACAAATGCACTTCACAATATTAACTGGGAATCTGAATTCAATTATACAACTATCCTAACTCTCTTCTCCTTCCACCAGTCAGCCTGACATATTCTGTCCATCATTCACTCACTATAAACCAAGCTGGGAATGCAGCAGATACAGGCATGTAAAAGGAATGTATGACGGCATCAAGCAGGCCCTCGGCCCAATCCAGAAGAACGACGCTCCTCTGAAATCTGCCACAGGCGATGTGATCCAGGACCAGACAATGCAGCTGAAGCGCTGGGTCGAGCACTACTCTGAGCTATACGCCGGGGAGAATGTGATCACCGAAGACGCCCTGAGCGCCACTGAGTGCCTGACTGTGTCTGGAGCTCGACTGCGAACCGACCCTCTAAAAACTCAGCGAGGCCCTAGACTCCCTTGCTTCTGGCAAAGCTTTTAGGCGGCATTCCTGCCGTGACTTTTGAGTGCTGCAGAGGTAGCCTGCACATGGAGCTGCATGAAATTCTCTACCTCTGCTGGGAAGGAGAGGTGCCACAGGACACGAGGGACGCCGAAATCGTCACGCTGTATAAGAATATAGGTAACAGGGGCGACTGCAACAATTGCCGTGGAATCTCCCTCCTCAGTATTGTCGGAAAGCTATTTGCTGGAGTCACATTGAAGAGGCGCCATGTACTTGCAGAGGATTCCGAGGTAACAGCCCAGCAAACACAGAACGTTTGTGGACGTTTTTAAATGGTGCCACAAAGGTAATACTATAACTTTTGACATAAATACGTATATCTGACCTCCTTAAAACCACTAGATATAACTAAAAATATGTATATCTTGAGAGACAGTTTTTTTAAGATTTATGTAAAAATTTAAAAATAGTGAATGCTATGGGATTATAATGTTTTCATGTTTTATATTTAAGAATAATTTTCAGTCAACATTGTTTTTTTTTGTTTACTTTATATAAACCTATCCAATTTACGTTCTTATAACATGAATTTAACATTTATATGACGTCAATATAACGTTATTTACGACATCATTACGTTATTATGATGTTATATTAACGTATAATTCCTTTATGAAAACCAGAATATTATATTGAACTTTATGTTTTAAACCTTGTAAAGTTATCATAAAACTTGGAATAAGACAGTAAGCATGCTTTACCTATGAAAATATAGAAACAAATCAACAAAAACATTTTAGCATAAAAAACATGCATAACATTAATTAACTGCATGCATGGGAGTTAATTGGAACTCAGTAATATTGCATACATGAACCTTGAGGTACAAACCCAGTGTATTTACCCATGCACTTCTTTCCTAAATCTGAATTTTTCCAATTTTAAAACTTTGTTTCGAGTTCTGTCTTGTGTTGTTCTTGTGTAATTCTTCGCCTTTATACGTTAAGCTAATTTCCTGATAGTTTGATGCATGTGATTTATCTTTCTTGAAAATTGGTATCATACTAGCAACCTTCTACGGCACTGGCACACTGCCTCACTCTCATGATTTATGATGGTACTTACTATTTGGTGGAAAGCACCAATATGGTCTTTCATATGAACAATATGGATTTTGTATTTATTTCAGTCTGCATAGAGTGCCGCTGTTTGTATGCAAGCTGTGACCTTGTAAATGAGGATTTCCTGGGAAGGGTTGTATATATGTAAGTGGAGTGTGGATTACACTACACTGGTCAAGGGATGTGGTGTAATTGTTGCAGCCACCTTGCAAGTTGAACTGGTACCAATGCTGGTGGCCCTTAAAATGACTGAAAATACTGTAGTAGACAGCTATATTTTTTCAGACTCCATTTGTTCACTACTAGCATAAAATAGTTTACAATCAAATAATGACGTACTTGTCTCTGAAGCTAGACATACATATATGCATACATATGCGCTATTTCACTATCCATTTAATTAAAAGCAAAAGTGTGTGCGTTGGTTGGTAAGTGTAACTTCTAATATATGGTTACTTTATTTATATATCTGCTCAATAATATTAACTGTCCATTGTTTGTTGTTCTATTTTAGTTCTTTTAATATTACTATTATTAGTTAAATCTAATTCTTAAGCTCCTCATTGTATCCAACAATTTTTCAGATTTTTATATTGTCGATTATTATCTAATTTTTACTTTTTGTTCTGTGTTACTCAATTAGATGTTAAATGAAACTGGTAACATCTACAATCGAGAGACATGTGAGGTTCATGTCACATCCATACGGTTTATATACAAAAGGTCTTTGGTTGCTGCCATATATATTTATTAGCAGGTATAGAGATTGCATAATAAATTTATTTGATATTTTTAATATTATCTACTTACTGAACAAGTTTGTTTAATGTTCCTTAACTTTTTTGTTAATAAACAACATTGTCGTAAATTGTTTAATTACTACCTCATTAACCCTTAACATGCTCGGGGTCTAATATCCTGCCATCCGCACAGGCGCATGTCATTTTAAAATTTTTTTTATTTTTTTTGCTAATCTGTTAAGTTCTGTTTACTGATCACGGGAAAAATAAAAAAAAATCTATTGTACTTACTTTTGTTGCAATAGAGCCGGAAAGCTCAGTGATGACGTCACAATCTGCATGTTCGCTCATGCAGTACGCGCCCCAGAGGCGTTGCGCGCGTTCTTCAAACAGCCAGAGTTGCCACAAATATATTTTCGCGCTATTTATTTACAACGTCTAGGCGCATTTTATCAAATTTTTTTCACTAATTGTGTTTCAAATACTGTTTGAACATATTTTGTATCAATAATTGTTGCATATTTGAGTATACACAGGCGCACACAAATGTTTTCAATTACGGCAATATAATATGTCATTACAGTCTATTATATTGTATGTTCTGCTTATATTTGTATATATTTACACACACGCACACGCTATCTGCTTATATGTTTACATATTTACACACTCGCACACTCTATACACACTTTGAAGCACACTTAGAAGTTTTCTAGACTGGTAGTCATTGAAGCAGTCGACAGCACATACTGGGGTACCACACGTTTCACACCATGTTTGCACAAGCTTCCGTTTCTTGTCTCTACGTGTCGTTGTTTTACACACCAAGCAATCACGTTGGGCTATTGCACGCTTCCCAGCTGGTGGGAAATACTTGAGTCTGTGTGCTAGGAAGCCTTCAGTGTGAGCGAGGCGTGGAGTACCAGCATGCTGCAACAGTGGGTTTATGATGGGCCGCTGAATACCTGGGACATCTTTTGCAAACTTTCCTAATAACTGTATTGCAGCATCAAATACAAAGTCACGGAAAGTGGGCTTACGTCCAGTTCTCACAAGGTACATGTTGAAACAGTTCAGCATGCTCATGTCCACAAGATGGAAGAACACTTTTTTCGTCCACCTACATGTCTTCCGCACACACTCTGCAGTGCCAATCATCATGTCTGATTTATCAATCAACCGCATGTTGATATTATAGTCTAAAACACAGTCTGGCTTATATAGTGGTGCGTTTGTTTTATGGCTCACTTTCCCACTGTTCACCATTGTTCCATCATGAATTGTTGTCAACAAGTTCACCTCTCTTTTGTCTTTACACATAACTGACAGAATGTTATCACTTTTCCTTCTCTGACACTCACCAACTGCAATGTCGTTGTCAAACAGGCATTTCCCTTCGTTGTGGCTTTACTGTACCAACCAATCCGGTTCTATTTTCTAGCAAGAACCGAGCTAGCAAGGGACTTGTACAGTATAGTAATTATCCGTGTATAAAATGTGTCCCTTGTTCATCCACGGAGCCATGATGGTCTTCACTCCACTCCCCGAGAATCCATGTTCGTCGTTACCGGGAATGTCTACATCACCAGCCGAGTACAGAATCATGTGTAACATGTATCCTGTCTCACAATCACAAAGAACAAAAAATTTCAGGCCAAATCGGTTTCGTTTTGAGGGAATGTACTGTTTCAATGGAACACGTCCCTTGAAAAGTACGAGAGATTCATCAACCACCAGCTTCTGTGCTGGTACGTAAAAATCTCTGAATTTTCCAATAACATCGTTCATGTAGTGCCTCACTCGCCACAGTCTATCATCAGGTGTTCGGTCCTGAACACTTCCAAAATGTAGACACCTGAGGAGTATCTGAAACCTGTCTCGTGACATATATTTCCCGAATAAAGGTGTTGGTATTGTCTTGTCCTTGCTCCAATAGTCACTTATTGCATGTTTGTGACAGTGCTTCATCAACAAACAGAGTGCCAAAAACACATACATTTCCGCAACTGTGGTATTTTTCCAAAGCTGCAGTCGTGAAGATTCTGTGATTTCCCTCTCAATCAGGTAAGCAGCATGCAGGTTCGTTTGGTGTACAATGTATTCCATGAGTGGTTCATCATAGAATGCTGTAAAATATTCCATCTCAGCCATGTCCTCACCTTGATTAGGGAAAAGGTTTGTAATCCCTACATCTTTATCGTCAAAGTGAGGAATATTAGGAATAAAATCGTCACCATCACTCCACTCAAGTTCACCAGGCGTCCTGCGAGATGCAGAGGAAAGACGGCGAGGAAGCGATGCATACCGGCGACCAGGAGCTGAATACCGTCTGCGAGAAGCACGGCGGCTACGTGCACGTGAGGTGGGTGCATGTGAGGTGGATGCACGTGAGGTGGATGCACGCGAGGTGGATGCACGTGAACACGAGGGTCTTGGTCCCTCATGTGGTGCGATGCGGTGGCGCTTGGCCGGGCGTGATGCTGCTGACGCGACAATTTCTCGCCCAGTTACACCACTGGTACCAGCCACAGGCTCAATAAAACTATGATCTGAGTCACTAAACCCAGAAAAGGAGTCACCTCCCTCTGACTCGTCACCCTCAAACAGAAAATATCCACAGGAACTGTGAGGTCGTGGTAGAATTGGGGTAGAAACTGGCTGAGGAGGCATGGGTGAGCGTAGAGGCCTCGCCATGGCATGGCGGTCATTCTCACTTTCACTGCTGCTGCTACTATCACCCGACAATTGTGTATAATCCTCATCGTTGTCTGAATCATCAAACACACTTTCTTCACCTTCAGAGAATAATTCGTGGGCTATTTGCTCTGGGGTGAGGGACTGAGTGGTGCGTGCCCGTGAGGCGTTTGACCGTGTGCTCGCCATGGTGACTCTCGCTAAACTGAGGCCTCCCATGCCTTCGGTTCGTGAGCGGGAATTTTTTTCAAAATGGCCGCTGTTTACTAGAGCCCCTGGGCAGCGTATGGGACCCCCAGCTACACCGCGGGCCATTCAAATCGTGCGCGGTACCCATAATCGTCATATGACGTGAAGCGCAGTTGACTGGTAAAACGATTTACACTTCATATGACGTGATGCGCACTTTAAGGGTTAAACATAGGATTGGTCTACTTGCAAAGGAAGTAGTTAAGAGGTACTCATCAGTGCTTACCAGTAAAATAAGAAGAGAAAAGTGTTTCTATTACGAGAATAGATTCAAAGAAGCAAAAGGCAACATGAAAAGCACATGGCGAGCCATCTCTAACATCCTAGGAGCTAAACAACATTCACATAACTAGATAATCTTCAAGGATGGTTATACACCTGGAACAGATCTTGAAACAGCTACTGAATTTAATAACTTCTTTTCATTGATTGGTGCTAACCTTGCCCGGAAAATCCCTCAGACCCAGACACATGTTACCACAAATCTTTCAGGTAGTTTTCCAAACTCTCTTCTCCTCTCTCCAGTCAGCCCTACTGAGGATGTGTCCATCATTCACTCACTAAAATCCAAAGCTGGGAACATAACTGAAATACCATCCATGGTATACAAGAGTGTCTCCCATGCCCTTGCACTTTCCATAGCCTTGCTGTTCAATAAATCTCTACAAGGTCATACCTTCCCTGACATCCTTAAAAAAGCAAGAGTAACGCCAGTTCATAAAGGAGGTAACATGGCAGACATAAATAATTACAGACCCATATCAAATCTACCTTTATTATCAAAAATATTAAAAAAAAAAATTACAAACAGCTCTACTCCTATCTTGTAAAATTCAATATACTAAGTCCCTGTCAATTTGGCTTCCACTCCCAAAAGAGTACCAAAGATGCTATTGTCAGTCTGCTTGACTTAATCTTCTCAGCCCACAAAAGTGAGTTTCCAATTGGACTCTTCATCGACCTAAAGGCCTTTGATACTGTTAACCATAAATACCTCTTACTTAAACTCCACCATTATGGAATCCGTGGCCTTGCCCTGAACTATATCCGATCCTATCTTAGTGACAGACACCAATATGTAGCCATCAATGATATAATTTCTCCTACTCTACCACTAACCATAGGGGTGCCACAGGGCAGCATCCTAGGACCCCTCCTGTTTCTTATATACATCAATGATCTCCCTAATGTCTCTAACATACTTAAAACTATATTTTTTGCTGATGATACTACTCATCTAATCTGACCCCAACCCACTCATGTTAAATAATGTTGTAAACAATTAAAAAAAAGTCTACTTGTGGATGTCAACCAACAAACTCACACTAAACATAGAAAAGACCTACTATATCTTATTTGAAAACAAATCAACAAATGCAATTCAGCTTCAGATAGATAATGTAAACATTAGCAATAAAAATGATGGAAAATTCACCAATATGAAGCCATCACTGATATAACTTCCACCACTCTACCATTAACCATAGGAGTGCCACGGCAGCATCCTAGGACCTCTCTTATTTCTTATATACATCAATGATCTACCTAATATTTCTAACATTCTTAACCCTATACTTTTCGCTGACGATACTACCTTCATCACGCCCAGACCCCAACCCACACACACTAAATAATGTTGTAATACCGAATTAACAAAAAGTTCACTTATGGATGTCAACCAACAAACTCACACAAAAACAGAAGAGACCAACTACATTTTATTTGGAACCAAATAAACAAATGGAATTCAGCTTCATATAGACAATGTTAACATCAGCAATAAAAATGATGGAAAGTTCTTTCGCCTATATATAGACAAGAGACTAAACTTCAGCACCCGCAACATATAACCCCAAAAGAGTAGAAAAAACGATCAGTGTACTTTCTAAAATCAAATTTTATGTTCAACACTCTTCTCTCCTCTCATTATACTACATGCTAATCTATTCATATCTTACATATGGTATCTGTTGTGACGGTTATATTTATAACGGTTTATAATGGTATAAACCATAATAATATATAATTTATTTATAACGGTTTATAATGGTATCTATTTGTGACGGTTATATCACCCCTATATTTCTTCCTTCCCGGCTTAGAAAAGTCATATCTCCATAGTCTAAGTGTTCTCTAATGTTCAGGGAACATTTTCATGTGTGGGAAAGCGTTGAGCGTGAATAAGCTGGCTGTAAAGTGGCCAGCTAGGTTTGATAATGTAGGGGGCTTACGCCTTTTGAAGCACAGGACGGTGACGAGCCATCCTGTTTCCCGCCAAGACGTCCAGACGCTTCCCGGCACCTGATTGGCCAGGTGAGGTCACATGCCGGAAGTGACCAATGACGAGAGCCCTCGGGCGGTGTGACGTCATGAGGCGGAGGCGCTCGAGCGAGCTCCAGACCTAGAGAGCCCTTACCAGTAGATTTAAGCTCCGCTTCGATTCTGCAGACAGTCTGGGAGGTCATCCAACTTCCATGGAGTGCCCGGAGGCAAGGACGGACCGGATTGAAGAGCCAAGAGCCATATCAAGAGTCTGCAGCAGAAGGAACGTTGGGCTGGTGACGTCTGGGACGCCCACTAGAGGACCACGTCTTGCACATCAAGCGAGAAGCTAGGGCCGGGCCCAAATCTGCTGGCAGTTAAGGCGAGAGGAAGCTGTGCTGGACTGTGAAGAGTCGACAGTGCCAGTGAGTGTGGAGGACGACGACGGAGGTACCTTGTCTCCAGTATCCCAGAGAATAGGAGGAGGAAGGCAGTACCTGTTGGATGTGAGCACGCGAGGACCCGTTACCACGAAGGCGACGGAGGAACCTGTGTGTGTGTGGGAACTGTTCATCAGGAGACCAGAAGCCAGAACCAGGAACCTCAACATCCCTCAACAGAAAACGAGTCAGCTTCGTGGTTGGAGTGAAATAAGGTAGATAATTGTCCCTAAACATGCTAAACAAACTCACTTCACACATTCTTCACACAACCGATACGGCGAGCCGGCTGCACCCCACCATATTAAAATGCGAGCACCACACAAATCATCACATCTCAGATCATACATCACCCCAAAACCACACCACAGTATTACCCTTCCACCTCCTATCCCAAGCTGCCTCCAAGTTTTCCTGCATCCTCGCCCCATCCTTTTTACCCTACTTACCAGCCCTTTCGACTCGGATGCTGTGACATGTAGATAATTTCACCCTAAAAACTTGTGGTTTTTCTTCAACTTTACCTCGACGCTAGACATTTTTTATTGATTTATGAGACGCCAGGAGGTTCACTGATTAATGGGGAAAATGTTCTATACTACGAGACTTACTTAGGGATTATGACAACAGTCAAATGGCTAGTAAGAGAACAACCCAATGGCAAAAGGTTGTGGATGTAGTTCGTTTGTGACTAACTAAGGCAATGTTTAGGTGATAACGTGTCTAACTTGAGCGAGTCTCGGTCTTTTGGCTAAGATCGAAGTATAGTAATCAAGCATCAGGAGGTCAAAGGTTGCCCCGTTCAAGTCGTCTTTTAAGTGTGCTGAGTCCACTTAAATTTGCAAGTCATGTAGCGCTAGGGGCTTGCGCTACCCATACCGCCGGTCGGCCTGCAAGGTGCATGATCCACCATTGCCGCCAATCGTCTCACCAAGGGGCTTGCGCCACCTTTCCCTCGGATGGGCCCAAACGCCTAGATCGACCGAGAAGAGCTCGCTACACCCATGACGCGGGTCGGCTCCCCAGGCCTGTTAACCACAAGAGTAGCTGCCTGAACTCTTGTCCAGGTCGTTTGACCTACCAGTGAATGCACATGAAATGTGCATTACACACTTGCAATTGCAGTGCTCACATACCAGCTCTAGACGATCTGCAACCCCCCCTAATCATGGCCAAGATTTCATGTTGAGGGACTGACGAGGCCAGTCCAGTCCTGATACGAGGGACTTCCACGCTCCTTCCAGGTAAGATTGACACCTACTGCAAAGATCCCGTTGCACCTGCTCGCCATCGGCCCTAACACACTGGCCTTTATTACTTGTTGAAATGGGCTGCCACCCAATATCAAACAGCAAGAAAGACGAAGATGGAAAAAGATGATGGGGGCAAGACTCCAGTAGCGATGGAAGGACCGACTTCCACAGCGCCAGGAGGACCGACTTCCACAGCGCCAGGAGGACCGACTTCAACAGCGCCAGGAGAATTGTTCAAGATTCTGACGACTTCTATGACGGAACACAGCGCTCTCTCATCGACTCCCTGTCGCCTACACCCCAGGACTAAGACCCTGTGCTCCAGCTCCAGGACCCACTTCTGGTTGATGGAGATTCAGCCATTGAGCTCACCTCGTGTTGAGGAAGAAGTTGAAGAAGAAGAGATCCAGTCATCGTATCTAGTTAATGAAGAGATTCAGCCAATGAAGTCGTCTCGAGAGGAAGACGAAGTTGAAGTAGAGATCCAGTTATTGGGCTCGCCTTCCCCAAGCGTGTCCCCCAACCAGGCACCCTTAGCCAGCACACGGGGGAACTCATTCACAGAGGGAGGAACAACCAACTTTACTCCTGCTGAAGATGGAAACGGCCTAACAAGTGACAGTGGCAGCAGTAACCACCAAGAGGCAGCAGGGGACCCAATCCCTCCACGACCCCAGTCACCAAACTTGAAACGACAACCCCAGCGGAATGGTGATGTGCTCACCACCTGGTTCCCCCTGCCTCCCCACTTCAACTGTACAGAGACATTCTGCCGCAAAATATATACAGGAACGGTATGGACAAGCAAACAACAGTCACTCGCCCGCCATCTACGTGAAGTCCATACCCTCCGATAAATAGGAAGGTTCAGAAGTGTGTAGGGTGCCTCAAAGTTTTAGGAACTCGCCCCAGAATGCACAAATGTCCAAGACTATGACGATTCCTTGCCAACAGACCTCAAGAAGTAGTTAGACACCGCTACCAGTGCCCCATATGAACCTCAAGGAAAGGAAAAAGGGGTTTATCAGGGGAAAGTGCCAAGCCATTACGACTATATAGCACTGGGAAGGGGTCAGGATAAGGATTTGGGATGGGCCGGGGGAAAAGGAATTGTGCCCAACCACTTGGACGGTCAGAGATTGAACGCCGACCTGCATGAAGCGAAATCGTGGCTCTACCGTCCAGCCCAAGTGGTTGGACATGTGCACCTCAAGCTTCTCCACAAAAAAAAAAAGGAGGACTATTCAACCATGCGAAAACCAATCGAGTGCAAGAAGCAGCAGCCCGCCGACAACCCAGACCTGACTCCGCACCCAGTCCTCACCAGTTAACAGTCTATCCAGTCCTCACCTGCCCCCTCCCCCTCTTTACTCCTACCCCAACCCGCACTCTACCCGGTCCTCACTTGCCCCTCTCTCCTCCTAACTCCCCACCCAACCCACAGTCTACCCAGTCCATGCCCGCCTCCTCACCCCTAACGCCTCCTGCCCCAGCACCCAATCCCCTCTCCTCCCCCCCTCCTCTACCTCCACTCTCCTCTCTTAGCCCTCTTTCAAAGCCTGATGATAATACGCCTATGTCTCCAGCCTCCAGCACAGATCATCATGACCGATCTCAACCCCAAGATGACGATGACCACGGAGACGGCGCCGGTGATGAAGGGGAAGACCAAGAACAAGAAGAGAATACCCCTGATGAAGATGAAGGAGAATGGTTGCTGGAGGAGTTCTCAGGACCCCTACAGAATCTCCTTCACTACCCAGACTGGGGACGCCTTCACGGAGCTGCTGCAGCAGATAACAACAATGCAGGAGCATTTAAAGATACCAACTAATGGTAGATGGACTACATTAACTGCCACTGACGTAAACGACTGTGCAGCTATCCAACGGCTGTATAAAATAAATCGGAGGAGGGCAGTAAGATTCATCACAACAAGATAAAGTGCTCGCTATGCCATCCCCAAAGAACTAGTTGAAGAGCACTTCACCCGTACGCTTGGCGTACAAGACCCCCTCCGAAATCTCGACATAATCACTACCATCCCTGAACCACCTGAAGACCGCAGGGAAATGGACACAGGAGATCTCACGGAACAAAAAGTAGCAACGAGGCTCTCCAGGACAGAGAATACTGCTCCGGGAGATGACAGGCTCCCCTACAGCCACTGAAACGAGCAGACCCAGGATGCCGTATAATCACAGCCATCCTCAACATATGCTTGAGCCAACAAAGCATCCCAGAGGCTTGGAAGACTTCGGATGGCACTCATCCCCAAGGTAGGTGACCCAGATGACATCGCAAAATGGAGATCAATTGCACTCTGCCTCACCATATACAAGTTGTACACTGGTTGCCTCTCCTCCAGACTGCAAAACTGGATCGTCGACAACGAAGTGCTGTGCTCCGCCCAGAAGGGATTTACGCCAACTGATGGAGTCCTTGAACACAACTTCGCCCTGCAACACTATCTGGATGCAGCGAGGACAGGACATGGCCACAAAGACATCTACATTGCTTCACTCGACATCACAAAAGCCTTCGGTTCCATCCCCACTGAACTCATCTCCGCTGCACCTCCTCGGCGAATGGGAGCAAGAGATGACTTCCTGGCAGTTATCAACAGCATCACCAACAGCAACACTAAAAGAGTTATGACGATTAGTGGCGAGACGAACGAAATCCCAGCCAACTGCAGAGTCAGGCAAGGATGCCCGATAAGTGGCCTTCTCTTCATGGCCTTCTCTTCAACATTGCCATCGAAGCTATCCTTAGGACTGCAATCAACGCTGGCCTTGAGGCTGAGGCTGACCCAGACTTGAAGCATCCCTGCCTAGCATACGCCGACGACATCACCATGCTTGCTGGGAATGAAGAGAGCTCTGCAAGCTCTACTCGGCACAGTTGGGAGAGCCGGCCAAACCGTGACACTCGCCCTTAACTCAGTCAAGTGCTACTCTATGCACATGTCGGCGGACGCCGGTAGGATTGAGAAAGAGACCCAGTTCCAGATTGGGGGAACCAACATCCATTATCGGCTTGGGGGAAACCACTCCAAGTTCCTAGGACGCCCCGTCGGCTTCCAACTAATGTCTAATGACTCCTAATGAAGAATACATCAAACTTGGGAGAAAGGTTCTTATGAGCAAGTTAACTCCATGGCAAAGACTCGATGTACTGAAGACATTGTCTTCTCCTCCAGTCTTTGCAATGAGAACCTGGAAATTTAAGAAGACTGCATGGGCCAGGTTAGATGCTAAACTGTTAGATGTTAGATGCACATCAAGAAGACTCTATTTGCCATCTCGTGCAACCAACGAGTACCTCTATGGCAGCACACGAGTGGGATCCTGTGGGATCCCTCTAGCAGCAGAAGACTGACTTATTCCTCATCGACATGACATTTAAACTCCTAAACTCGCCCGATGTCGACACAGAGGAGATAGCGCGAGAAGACTGCTGCCTCGTAGTGGCTAAAAGAAGAAGAGAAGACAGAAGTAGTTACACCTGAACACATCTGTTCCTATCTCTCCAAAGATGAAGTGCCTGGAAGATCAGGCCAAATCCAAACTCTCTGGTCTCAGGCAAGGGATGCCTCTGGAAGGATGGAAACGACATGGACAGTGGATGGAGAAGGCGGCTCCATAGAATGCGGTGACATGACTCTGAAAGCTGCCGCAAAAAGAAAAGTTGCCAGGACCATCCGAAACCACAACAGACTTCTTACCGATGTCCGTCTACAAACCCTACGAGACCTAGGGAAAGTAATGAGTGTTGTCTCACAGGAAAAAGATTCATCTCACTTCATGAGAGATGGAGAGTACACGACATTTGCTGACTGGTGCTTCATACACCGAGCAAGATTGAACTTGCTTCCTCTGAATGGAGCCAACCCACGACCAAATGCAAACAAGCCCTGCCTTCGATGTGCTTGGCAAAACGAAACATTGCCACATATCATGTGCCATTGCATAACATATTCTGATGCCTATAGAAGACGTCACAATGCACTAGTGGACAGTCAAGATAATTGCCTTAGGACGCCACTGGAAAGTAATATCAGAAAATCAGTGTGTCCCAAGAGCAGTGTTCTCAAACCCGACCTCGTCATCGAGAAGAACAACAAACTACTGATCATCGACGTCACCTGCTCCTTTGAGAGTATGGGGGATGCCTTCGCAGATGCACGGACCGAGAAGGAAACGAAGTACGCCGATCTTGCTGTGGAGATGAGGGCGTTGCCGCGGTACAACAGAGTGACCGTCCACGCCTTCATAGTTGGACTACTAGGATCGTACGACCCACTCAACGAGCGACTGATGAAGAGTGGCGTCGAAGAAGTACTTCGCAACCTTCAGAAAGCTGTGTGTGTGAGCGATGTGATAAGATGGTCGAGGATGCGGTACATCGAGCACATCACCGGAGCTCGACAATATGAATAATGTCTATTAGTATGTATGTAAAAATTTGCATTATATAAATGTTAGGCCAAAAATAATTCACACTTTGTAACTTTTAAAGATCCTTTGTAAACCTAAGCTTTGCCAAAAATGTTAAGCATAGCCCTGATGAAAGCATTGTAAAAACCCACGCTGTACCATTTTTTTATAAATAAAGGCATCTCAGGCATCTGCCCGGCTGTGCGCCTCGTGGCCCATTGTCATGGCAACCCGGCATACCAACCTATTTCCTGCTGTGCTTGATAATCCAAATGATCTCCAAACAATGGAACCAGAGTCCGTCTGTGAGGTATATATTGATTTTCGAAGTGTGTTGCAATCAAACAGTGTGACAGGATTAGATGGAAAATTGGAAAGAGAGTGGCAGCTACATCACAGTATGCTTCAAGAAATTCTAGACATGCAGAATTTGCTCATGGGTAGGAGATAATTGGTAATGATGAGGGGCAACACAGGAAACCGAGTGAAGAATGTGGAGGTGGGTGATGGTAGGACCACACAGCAAGGGGAACTGCCTCCTCTTGTCCCCGGAGCTGACTATGTGCGTCTGGTATTCCCGGCTGGAACAACAACCCAAGCTAAGTTGATATGGTTCAATCAACTTCCTAACAACTTCAACAGACCATATTGAATTCAGTCTGACCAAGAATAACTTCTGCCTACATATGTGTGTCACATAAGCAAGATGATGTCATCAGTCGGCTGGTTGAAGGAGAGATTGGTAATATAGTTTTTACCAGATATAATGTAATCAATCTCCCTAGAAAATTTAAGGAGTATCTTGTTGCCAGTTTTCGAAGAGAGTTTTCTATTCATAGAGCAGTTAATATTGAAGGGGGTGTACAAGCCATGACGCATAAACGAGGATGGTGAACCACTCAAAAGGATCATCATTGTCTGGAAAGACAATGAACCTCCTTATCAACAACATTGCTTCCTTGGAAGTTTCATCCAAGTTATATTAGACCTTGGATGTCCTCTCCTGTTATCTGTTATAATTGTCATGGTACTAATCATGTGTAAGTACTGTTGACGTGAGTGTGTGTGTGTGTGCAGGTTCTGTGCTGATCACCATGATACAAGGATGCGTCTTCACAAGGACCCCCTCCCCCTATATCTCAGGACAGTGAGGTAGCCTCTCCTCTGGTCAAAGTGTGTCCCCAGTGTTTACTTGAAGGCATACATGTTTGGTATCATGACTGCATACAATGTCCAGTCTTCCTTAACTTATGTAGAAAGCCAGTGGTGTTTGACCCAGCTGCACCAAGCACCAAGCAGGACGCTCCTGATATCACCTCCAGTAAGCAGTCTCCAAGTATCGTCCAACTGAAGCAGATAAAAATATACGAGTTGATTGGATAAAGATGAAAATTACTGAATTGTGTAAATAAAATAACCATTAAAGACAAATCTGCCCAATGGATGTGGAAAAGTGAGTCATGTTAGCAATAGTGGTAAAGTGAAGGCAGGATGCTAGATACTCCAGAATTGCCAGGACAGCATTGAGATGAGATGGACAGCCTTCAGAGATGCAGTCTCTGCCCTTAAGGACCTCGAACCAGCAACAAGCAGAAACCATGACTGGTTCGAAGGAAAACAATGAGAACAGGTATTTATGTAAAAAAATCACCTGTTCTGTGCACAATAGAATGACCCTACATCACAAGGGAAGATGCCTTTTTGGGGAAGATGTCTTTTTGAGGAATCTCGCTGCCGGCACCATTGCTAGCAGGCTGCACACAGTTTTGTTCTCTGGAAAACTTAAGACTCTGAACACCCATCAGCTTAAATCATCCATTTTGTGAGGAAGAACACATCAATACTCCAAGACAGAGAATATCTTGTTTGGAAGGAAACATTACCGATTTCGTCTCCAGATAATGAAAAAACGTTGTTGATTAGTTGGTGTCCAGCTGGCTGGTATTGTGTACACCCCAGTACACAGGCGAGTAAAACTGTCGTGCCGCACTTGTCGCCCAACTCTCCACGAGTTTTTTTTATTAATATTTTTTTGTGTGATGACTATCACTGACCAGGTCATTATGAGTCCTACCCTGATGGGTGAGGTGGTACCTTGCAGGCAGTGCCACAAGGGGGCATCTTAGGTGAACCGAGCCTGACAGGGAAAAGTAGACCACACCGCTTAACAATGTGTTAGGTATCCCAGATTCCTCCAAGTACTACAACCAGCAAGACACCAGACATAATAGACGTAGAGAGGGCATACTGTTACACACCAGCCAGTGTCAGACTCGGCACAAGATCCAAAATTAAAGATACTGCAGACAGATGAATTTCTACAGCATATGGAGTTGTTATAGCAATGGAAATGGAGCAACCAGTGCTCAAACTTTCAATCACCGTAAACCTGAGAGGACAACTTATAATGTGCTTTTGGGATACCCAGTCGACTTTCCAATACTATAACACAAGCAAATCTTCAATGCGGAACGATGCCGCACAAAAACAGACCACAGGTGCAGCAACACCTGTGCCAGAACACGATGGTTTGCAGTCGTCTGGAGCGGACGTCTCTTGCAGTCGCTCCCCGTAAGGTCGTCGGCAGTTGGTCTAAAGTTCACATTCACCTGACGTGAATAATTTGAAACACAAGGAAGAAAATTTCAAATTATTGACAATCACGCTGGCATGAGGAGCGCTGCGCCAACACCATCACTGAGCCAGCCGGGCCGACACCCTCCACCTCTCCTCCACATTCCTACCAGTCTCTCGTCTTGGACGTGGTTATGAGCTGATGTGTTTGTGTTGTTCTTTGCTGCTACCGGAGTGTGGTTGACAGACGTACGTACGTACGTGTGTGTGTGTGTGTGTGTGTGTGTGTGTGTGTGTGTGTGTGTGTGTGTGTGTGTGTGTGTGTCGTCCCTATCGGCCGGGGTGTTGACTGATGAACCTGTAGACACACGTTGGGGGTGGTATATGTCCCATTATGGCCTTCTACACACCTCCACTTAAGCAGAAGGAATCCGTAGGACTCAAATTCAGTTGTAACATTGATTATGACCTTGTCTGCACGACGATCTTCAATGTGCTACAGATAAAGATGGACGACATATTTGGTTTCCAACAACTGTCAGCAAACAGAGTGGTGGTGAAATTTGAAAACAATCTGGCGTTTTCCGAGTTTCTACAGAAGTATGATGCTGACATTATCAGTCTGCCTAATGGAATAGGATCGGTGCATTTACATATGTTTCTGTGAGGGATGCGCTCTTTGCATTGTCGAATGGAACTATTACTCACATACTGGAACAATATGGGAAAGTGGAAATGTTCGTTTCCACAAATATACCTATGGAGCAAGAAAGAGGTTTCAATGGTACAAGAACAGCGATTAAGGAATATTACAATGAAGTCCCATTTTCAGTGTCAGTAGCAGGTCAATATATTATAATTTATCTACAGTGGACAACTGAAAACTTATTGTAAGTGTTTGCGTACTGGTCACTTGGCTGCTGCCTTCCAGGTATAGAGGAAACAGAACGTATCAACATTTTTCGCGAACATGACTTTCCGCCATTACTGGAGGACAGTGTACCAGAACATGAGCCCACTGAGGTGCGATGCTGAAGATGGTGTTAACCCTGGTGAGCTGACGATAGAACAAGTAATTAATTGTCAACTGGATGTAGAGGATGACTCCATGTGTGATAGTAACGAAGAAATATCTGTGCAGAGGGCAACTCCACCCTCTTCTGTAAGGTCTGGTTGAAAGGATATAAGTCATGTGAAAACTGGTTCTGTAACCAGTCATGTGAAGACACGTAGAAAAAATTAACCCAGACTATTGATCTGAAGTGTATGAAGGACTGTGCAGCTAAATTAAGTCAGAAAAAATTACCAGGTGGTTGGCGCTGAAGTTCAGTGTCCAAGGTCAGGAGGAGTTACCAAAATGTGGGCACAGTACACCCGGTGAGTGGTGATCATGTTAGGGCACAGTACACCCGGTGAGTGGTGATCATGTTAGGGCACAGTACACCCGGTGAGTGGTGATCATGTTAGGGCACAGTACACCCGGTGAGTGGTGATCATGTTAGGGCACAGTACACCCGGTGAGTGGTGATCATGTTAGGGCACAGTACACCCGGTGAGTGGTGATCATGTTAGGGCACAGTACACCCGGTGAGTGGTGATCATGTTAGGGCACAGTACACCCGGTGAGTGGTGATCATGTTAGGGCACAGTACACCCGGTGAGTGGTGATCATGTTAGGGCACAGTGCACCCGGTGAGTGGTGATCATGTTAGGGCACAGTACACCCGGTGAGTGGTGATCATGTTAGGGCACAGTACACCCGGTGAGTGGTGATCATGTTAGGGCACAGTACACCCGGTGAGTGGTGATCATGTTAGGGCACAGTACACCCAGTGAGTGGTGATCATGTTAGGGCACAGTACACCCGGTGAGTGGTGATCATGTTAGGGCACAGTGCACCCGGTGAGTGGTGATCATGTTAGGGCACAGTACACCCGGTGAGTGGTGATCATGTTAGGGCACAGTACACCCAGTGAGTGGTGATCATGTTAGGGCACAGTACACCCGGTGAGTGGTGATCATGTTAGGGCACAGTGCACCCGGTGAGTGGTGATCATGTTAGGGCACAGTACACCCGGTGAGTGGTGATCATGTTAGGACACAGTACACCCGGTGAGTGGTGATCATGTTAGGGCACAGTACACCCGGTGAGTGGTGATCATGTTAGGGCACAGTACACCCGGTGAGTGGTGATCATGTTAGGGCACAGTGCACCCGGTGAGTGGTGATCATGTTAGGGCACAGTACACCCGGTGAGTGGTGATCATGTTAGGGCACAGTGCACCCGGTGAGTGGTGATCATGTTAGGGCACAGTACACCCGGTGAGTGGTGATCATGTTAGGACACAGTACACCCGGTGAGTGGTGATCATGTTAGGGCACAGTACACCCGGTGAGTGGTGATCATGTTAGGGCACAGTACACCCGGTGAGTGGTGATCATGTTAGGGCACAGTGCACCCGGTGAGTGGTGATCATGTTAGGGCACAGTACACCCGGTGAGTGGTGATCATGTTAGGACACAGTACACCCGGTGAGTGGTGATCATGTTAGGGCACAGTGCACCCGGTGAGTGGTGATCATGTTAGGGCACAGTACACCCGGTGAGTGGTGATCATGTTAGGACACAGTACACCCGGTGAGTGGTGATCATGTTAGGGCACAGTACACCCGGTGAGTGGTGATCATGTTAGGGCACAGTACACCCGGTGAGTGGTGATCATGTTAGGGCACAGTACACCCGGTGAGTGGTGATCATGTTAGGGCACAGTACACCAGGTGAGTGGTGATCATGTTAGGGCACAGTACACCAGGAGAGTGGTGATCATGTTAGGGTACAGTACACCAGGAGTGGTGATCATGTTAGGGCACAGTACACCCGGTGAGTGGTGATCATGTTAGGGCACAGTACACCCGGTGAGTGGTGATCATGTTAGGGCACAGTACTCCCGGTGAGTGGTGATCATGTTAGGGCACAGTACACCCGGTGAGTGGTGATCATGTTAGGGCACAGTACACCCGGTGAGTGGTGATCATGTTAGGGCACAGTACACCAGGTGAGTGGTGATCATGTTAGGGCACAGTACACCCGGTGAGTGGTGATCATGTTAGGGCACAGTACACCAGGTGAGTGGTGATCATGTTAGGGCACAGTACACCCGGTGAGTGGTGATCATGTTAGGGCACAGTACACCCGGTGAGTGGTGATCATGTTAGGGCACAGTACACCAGGTGAGTGGTGATCATGTTAGGGCACAGTACACCCGGTGAGTGGTGATCATGTTAGGGCACAGTACACCCGGTGAGTGGTGATCATGTTAGGGCACAGTACACCCGGTGAGTGGTGATCATGTTAGGGCACAGTACACCCGGTGAGTGGTGATCATGTTAGGGCACAGTACACCCGGTGAGTGGTGATCATGTTAGGGCACAGTACACCCGGTGAGTGGTGATCATGTTAGGACACAGTACACCCGGTGAGTGGTGATCATGTTAGGGCACAGTACACCCGGTGAGTGGTGATCATGTTAGGGCACAGTACACCCGGTGAGTGGTGATCATGTTAGGGCACAGTACACCCGGTGAGTGGTGATCATGTTAGGGCACAGTACACCCAGTAAGTGGTGATCATGTTAGGGCACAGTACACCCAGTAAGTGGTGATCATGTTAGGGCACAGTACACCCGGTGAGTGGTGATCATGTTAGGGCACAGTACACCCGGTGAGTGGTGATCATGTTAGGGCACAGTACACCCGGTGAGTGGTGATCATGTTAGTGCACAGTACACCCGGTGAGTGGTGATCATGTTAGGGCACAGTACACCAGGTGAGTGGTGATCATGTTAGGGCACTGTACACCAGGTGAGTGGTGATCATGTTAGGGCACAGTACACCCGGTGAGTGGTGATCATGTTAGGGCACTGTACACCCGGTGAGTGGTGATCATGTTAGGGCACAGTACACCAGGTGAGTGGTGATCATGTTAGGGCACAGTACACCCGGTGAGTGGTGATCATGTTAGGGCACAGTACACCAGGTGAGTGGTGATCATGTTAGGGCACAGTACACCCGGTGAGTGGTGATCATGTTAGGGCACTGTACACCCGGTGAGTGGTGATCATGTTAGGGCACAGTGCACCCAGTGAGTGGTGATCATGTTAGGGCACAGTACACCCGGTGAGTGGTGATCATGTTAGGGCACAGTGTACCCGGTGAGTGGTGATCATGTTAGGGCACAGTGCACCCGGTGAGTGGTGATCATGTTAGGGCACAGTGCACCCGGTGAGTGGTGATCATGTTAGGGCACAGTGCACCCGGTGAGTGGTGATCATGTTAGGGCACAGTACACCCGGTGAGTGGTGATCATGTTAGGGCACAGTACACCCGGTGAGTGGTGATCATGTTAGGGCACAGTATACCCGGTGAGTGGTGATCATGTTAGGGCACAGTATACCCGGTGAGTGGTGATCATGTTAGGGCACAGTATACCCGGTGAGTGGTGATCATGTTAGGGCACAGTATACCCGGTGAGTGGTGATCATGTTAGTTCACAGTACACCCGGTGAGTGGTGATCATGTTAGGGCACAGTACACCCGGTGAGTGGTGATCATGTTAGGGCACAGTACACCCGGTGAGTGGTGATCATGTTAGGGCACAGTACACCAGGTGAGTGGTGATCATGTTAGGGCACAGTACACCAGGTGAGTGGTGATCATGTTAGGGCACAGTACACCCGGTGAGTGGTGATCATGTTGCAGAACATGAACAGAATCGAGCCGCGAGGGAAAATATTAAACCTAAATTTCGAAAATGTTAAGATGACACTCACTAACGAGTGAGAATGACAGATAGAGTATTTTTTTCAAAATTACATTCGGGAAGCCTATTAATTTTAATTGTGCTAATTTAAACATTAATGGGCTCAGCTGTAGAATCAAACAGTTACAACTAACATCCCTGTTTAAATATCATAAATTGGATGTGCTTTTATTGCAAGAACACAATGTGCAAGATGTTAAGAAACTTAATGTGCTGCTTCATTATTTTGAAATCCTAATAAATCCTACGAACCTGTTGAAAGGTGGTACGATGATATTGATTGGTAAACAAGCCAACATAAAGGTTCTTAATACCGGAATGGATGATAATGATAATGTTTTAAATGTGAGGATTTCCTTTCTTGACACCATAATTCCTCTGCGTAATGTGTATGCTCCCTCTGGCACCCGCAGGAAGAGAGGGAGGTAGTGTTCTCTAAAGAGTTATTGTATTTTTAGATATGATACACGTAATGTTATTTATGGTGGCGACTTTAATTGTGTCACTTCTGTGAAAGATTGTAGTACTCAGTCGAACACATATGTATCTCCTGCTTAAATTACACTTTAGAAATGTATTGGTGTGAAGGATGCGAATAGCATTAATGGGGTTGTCTCTGAGTACACGTATGTTTGCCAGAATTCTAGTTCTCGTCTTGATAGAATAAATATGCACACATTACATAATAAAATTAGCTCTTGTAGTACTGTTCTGGTCAGCTGTTCAAATCATTGTTTAGTTGTGGTGAAGATTGTCATTAACGATCAGGTTAAAGTGGGGACAGGGTCATGGAAGCTCATTTGCAGTCTGTTGCAAAGTAGAGATGCAAGTCATAATTTTCAAGTGTTGTGGGAACACCTGGTTGGGCAAAAACACAAGTTCAATGTCTTTTGGAGAGGCGGGACATGCGTTTGGAGAGGCGGGACATGCGTTTGGAGTGGCGGGACATGCGTTTGGAGAGGCGGGACATGCGTTTGGAGTGGCGGGACATGCGTTTGGAGTGGCGGGACATGCGTTTGGAGTGGCGGGACATGCGTTTGGAGTGGCGGGACATGCGTTTGGAGTGGCGGGACATGCGTTTGGAGTGGCGGGACATGCGTTTGGAGTGGCGGGACATGCGTTTGGAGTGGCGGGACATGCGTTTGGAGTGGCGGGACATGTGTAAAATTTCATGTAAAAGTTTTTGTGAAAGTGAAATTTTGAAAATTTTCAACCGCCAAAAAAAAAAGGCAGCTGAAAAAATGGCCTTTTAACCTTTGTACAACACAGATTAAAACAACTTTATGCAAAGGTTAATATGGGATTAGACAAGTCATAATGCGGGATGAAATATCTGAAGGAGTCAATGTTCGCCTCCAGATTAATGATAGGATATATGATGAAAAACTCTCTCCATATTTGTTAAGTAAAGTCAAGAATAACAAGGGCTTGCGACTAGTATCAAAGCTGGCGATGGGACGGACATGACAAACACGGATGGGATTGTATGTTATGTTAGAGGTGAATTAGAGAAAGTGTACACACAAATGGACGTAGACCAAGGTATGCGGGAGTATTTCCTTGGAAAATGTTCATGGGCTTTATCCCAGGATTACATGTCATTGTTGGAAGATGTAGATAAGCAGGTGGTGTGGAGTGTTTAAAGGAGAATAAATCACCTGGCTGTGATGGGTTCCCGTTAGAATTGTTTTTCTGTCTATGGGATGTCATTGCTATAGTCTTTGTACAAGTGGTGCAGTATAGCTTACAGCATAGGAAGCTTACCATATCACAATCTCATGGGATTATTAAGATTTTACAAAAAAAAAACACAGGAGATTTGAACAAATTCACAAGGGCTTCGAACCTACATCCGAAATCATCCCAGACGCTGCCTCTATCGACTGAGCTACGACATGGTACAAAAAAAGTTGAAACCGAAGTTCAGTAGAACTAACTGGATCCTGCAGCCTCTCCGAGACACAAACCAGAGTTGTGTAAAACCCTGGTTTGTGTCTTGGAGAGGCTGCAGGATCCAGTAAGTTCAGTAGAACTTCGGTTTCAACTCTTTTGACCATGTCGTAGTTCAGTGGATAAAGGCAGCGTCTGGGATGATTTCGGACGTAGGTTCGAATCCTCGTTATGGCCCTTGTGGATTTGTTCATTCGATGCATCACGCTATTGTAATTTGTGTGTGTCAGGTGATTTGCTTATTCTAACGAACTGAAGGCCACTTTCCTTGCTCAACCTGGATTACAAAATAATCTCGAAATTGTTGGTGAATAGACTTAAGATTGTAATGATAAAAATTATATCGTAGGAACAGTTATGTGGTGTGCCTGGAAGATCAATAATCAATTGTAATAATGTAATTAGGGATGTTGTGTATTATGTGTCTGAAAATAATGTTCCTTCCTCCTTGATAAACCTTGACTGGTCGAAGGCTTTTGACCGTGTTGATGTTCAGTTTTTAATGGAAATATTGGATAGGGTAGGAGTGGCTCAAGAATTTATTGATTGGATCCGTATGCTTTATTAACAGTGTCGGAGCAGCGAGTGTATCATCGGTGTCTTGAGTAAACTATTTTCAATTGAACCGTCGGAAGGTCAGTGATGTCCCCTTTCAATGTGGTAGAAATTGATATGGGTGTTTCATTAGCAGTGACAAAGAGAATACTTAAACAAATATCTAATGAAAATCTCACCGACCTAACAAATTCACAAAGACCTGAAAGTTGTAGCATTAAATATTATGATAGATATCGTGAGGAGACATTCACATATGGGACTAATAGAACAAGAACTCGGCAATGTGATGTTATAGTGGCCAGAATACGCCTGGGATATAGACGTATCTGGCAGCTTTCTCAAAACCCAAATGTCGAGTACACAATGTGTCAACTTTGTGAAAGAGAAAACATGCACTCTCTTGAACATTATATTGTAGAATGTCCCATATTGACTGACTTTCGCCCTCCTGGGCTGAGGTATGCTGAACTGTGTAATTAATATGCGAGGACTGGAACACTTGATATATTGGACTTGTACCCAAGATTAACCATGTAATGTATCAATTATACAATGTATGTATGTGATGTAACTATACAACCTGAGGTTGTAAAAGCACCTTAATCACCTTCAGTGATTAAGTGCTTAATTGCACACTAGTTTCTCTATCAGCTATCTCACCCTGTCAGTGTAAAAGAGACAAATATATGTGAATGCATGTGTGTGTGTGTATATATGTATGTATATATGTACATGTATGCATATGTGTGTGGCTGTATGTATATGTAAGTGTATAAAGTATATATGGAAGCTGATCAGAATTACATTTCACCTTTGTATATGCACATTAATGACACTATGTAAAAGACACATCGAACACTTTATGTAGGGCATACTTAAATCTGTGTATCTATGTATTTACGTATGTAGGTTAGCTTAGCATTTTAAAACCACCGACTCACCTTCTGTGGTTGATTGTTCAATAAACCCTTGAACTATATGTTTAACACTTCTCTAACCCAGTCCATGGATGACAGAAGAAAATGTATATATTCTGGTTAGCATTGTAAATGTGTGGCCACGTCTGTGGTAGAAAAAAAAATGTTTATGTATGTTACACTTCAAGAGCCACTGTACTTGGCTATAATACCACTATTATAGAAGACAGGAGACTCAGTGGTGAATGTTCAGGATGAGTTAGACCACTTTGAAAGAGAAACAGGTGCTGTCATTAACAAGAACAAAACGTGTATAATGGGACTTGGCAATTGGTGTAATAAAGTTACCTGGACAGGTGCATGGTTCAAGGTAGTAGAGTCTATTAAAGCTCTCGAGATTTGCTGGTGTAAAATATATGGAACAACATTGCTTACAAATTGGCAGGTACTATGTAGAAATATAATTAGTAGCTACGAATATGTAGTCAAATTGGAAATTAACCTTATTTCAGAAGGCTGTAATAATTAGTTGCAAAATTTTGTCTGAAGTGTGTTATTTGTCTCACAGTTTTCCAATTGATCAGAAAACTGTTATGGAGATTGACAAAAAAAATGTATATGTATGGTACGGTAGATACCAACCAAATAAACAGCCTATGTAAAGTTAAGAAAGACGGTGGAAGTCTTTGGCTATAGAAGGGATGACGCTGTACTAGTAAGTTTGGGGTCTTGAGCCCATTTACTGGTACAGCGACAAGGGGTTCCAAGTATATTTTTTCAGATATTTACTTAGTGCTGTGCCCCACCCATTTGAGCCCTAAAACTTTTCAGTTTCACTTACTGCTGTTTCACACCCATATAAGATCAAAATTATTTCAGTGTTCACATAATCATTGAAGTTTGTTAAGAAAAATTCGTGGCCAAGTCCACTCCCGTCTTACTGAAAATAAACTCTACGGCTATAAACATATTTTAAACTAAACTATTACACTATTGTATAAGTAAGTAAAACAGTTCCATTACCCGTCCACATCAGACGTCACTAATCTTACCTCACAGTCCCCCCCCCCCCCCGCTCTACCTTCCTACCCCGCCAGGCGCCCCCAATCTTACCTCACAGTCCTTCCCCCCTCCCCCAACCCGCTTTACACTCCTACCCCGCCAGGCGCCTCCAATCTTACCTCACCCAAAAGGTGTCTAATCTAATTACCCGTACTACCCTTATTCCTCCCTCGTCAGGTGCCCCAAGTCTATCCCAACAGGTGTCTAATCTAATCACCTGCCCGCCCCTTCACCGTCCCCCCCCCCCCCACCCAACCTATTCCGACCTAACCTCACACCACCATCCCTACCTCCATCATTCGTTCTTTCGTTCGTTCTTTCATTAACATTTTCCTTACTCGATATATCAATCTACATTTTCAGACATCAAAATATATCAAAGATTCAACACACCTCTGTTCCTTAAACAATGCTTACACAGGTGCTGACCAGTCGAGACGTCCTTATCATTATGCCCCCCCAGGCCTCTCCAACACCTGCCTCATTATGCCCCCAGGCCTCTCCAACAGCTGCCTCATTATGCCCCCAGGCCTCTCCAACAGCTGCCTCATTATGCCCCCAGGCCTCTCCAACAGCTGCCTCATTATGCCCCAGGCCTCTCCAACACCTGCCTCACTATGCCCCCAGGCCTCTCCAACAGCTGCCTCATTATGCCCCCAGGCCTCTCCAACACCTGCCTCACTATGCCCCCAGGCCTCTCCAACACCTGCCTCATTATACCCCCAGGCCTCTCCAACACCTGCCTCACTATGCCCCCAGGCCTCTCCAACACCTGCCTCATTATGCCCCCAGGCCTCTCCAACAGCTGCCTCATTATGCCCCCAGGCCTCTCCAACAGCTGCCTCATTATGCCCCCCCCCCCAGGCCTCTCCAACACCTGCCTCATTATGCCCCCCCCCCAGGCCTCTCCAACACCTGCCTCATTATGCCCCCAGGCCTCTCCACCAGCTGCCTCATTATGCCCCCCAGGCCTCTCCAACAGCTGCCTCATTATGCCCCCAGGCCTCTCCAACAGCTGCCTCATTATGCCCCCAGGCCTCTCCAACACCTGCCTCACTATGCCCCCAGGCCTCTCCAACACCTGCCTCATTATGCCCCCAGGCCTCTCCAACAGCTGCCTCATTATGCCCCCAGGCCTCTCCAACAGCTGCCTCATTATGCCCCCCAGGCCTCTCCAACAGCTGCCTCATTATGCCCCCAGGCCTCTCCAACACCTGCCTCATTATGCCCCCAGGCCTCTCCAACACCTGCCTCATTATGCCCCCAGGCCTCTCCAACACCTGCCTCATTATGCCCCCAGGCCTCTCCAACACCTGCCTCATTATGCCCCCAGGCCTCTCCAACACCTGCCTCATTATGCCCCCAGGCCTCTCCAACACCTGCCTCATTATGCCCCCAGGCCTCTCCAACACCTGCCTCATTATGCCCCCAGGCCTCTCCAACAGCTGCCTCATTATGCCCCCAGGCCTCTCCAACTGTGGGACATTTGGGGCTTGACTCTATTTAATTATTAAAGTAATGAAATCAATTACGAAGGACCAACCGCTTTTATAGTAAAGAGGGAAACTAATAAAAAGTGATGATTGGAAATTCCTAGAAGAACCAGTGTCTATGGATAAATATCAGGAAGTATAATCACTAAGTAATTAATGGGCTGTATAGATAATTTACTTGAATCAAAGCCTCAAACACCTACATAGGGGCGTTATTGCTAGAACTTCATATATGTCTAGGAACTAGTGTGGTTCGTGCACCAGTTCATTGTGTAATAACCTAATCTTATGACCAATTAAAGAAATCAATAGAAAATTTATCACCAGTAAATATATAGATCATTAACATCAGAAATTAATCATTATAATAAGCACGTATTATCTCCAGTGTACACAGTATTCCATTAAATGATAATTATTCAAATTCTCATTATTTTATTTAAGGGAATACAAAAAGTCTTAGCTTGAAGACGCTTTCAAAGACATCAGTTACGAATCATCCTCGGGATCTCCGGAATTCCTCGTAGAACACTGGGAGATAAATAACACGGGTAAGGTAACAGCTCGTGGATTCCTCACACGCGAGCTGTAATTTAAGAGATATTATGTAGCAATGTACTAGGCTACTAAAATATCTATATTCATGAAAATGGAAAATAAATTAATTAGAATACTAACATGGGTTTTGTTTAGATTGTTCGATGTAACGACAAGCTACCCCGCCATATACAATCTCCAATGATGCATCAAAAGGGAGTTATATATACTTAGCTAAAAGGGTACTGATTAAGTTGAGGCTTGCCGAAACCGCGTCCCAAGCTCCACTCTCACAATGGCGAACACGTGGTTGATAGCTTGGCTTGAATGTCGACGCGTTTATTTGGCCGGTCATGACAGATCACGTAGAACAAATTAACTAGTTCTGTGATGAGTATCAGGTTAAATCTTGCTGACAACTTCACCGTAACGTGTCCTAGACTCTGACACCAAAACTTGTTGCTCAATTCCGCAACAAGTGACTTCACGCTGCACGTTGGCGTCTTGTCCTCCTCGAGCCGCAATACACAATGGCGTCTCCCTCTCCGCTCGCGTCTCGCATTCGCCACAGAAATTATTTATCACGAATATTATTATTTCGCGCAGTTGTGGCTAAAATGCTTTAATAAAGACTGGGTTGTAATTCTAGGGAGTTAAATATTATTACTTTCTCGTCTTATGGTAGTAAGCAAGAAATCGAGAGTTTTTAGTTACAATTGTTATCAAGTAATAAATTTGCTGTCACGCGTGAATGCCATGGAGAAAACTAAAATCTTCTCCATTTCTTGCTTACTACCATAAGACGAGAAAGTAATAATATTTAACTCCCTAGAATTACAACCCAGTCTTTATTAAAGCATTTTAGCCACAACTGCGCGAAATAATATTATTCGTGATAAATAATTTCTGTGGCGAATGCGAGACGCGAGCGGGGAGGGAGACGCCATTGTGGATTGCGGTTCGAGGAGGACAAGACGCCAATGTGTGGCGTGAAGTCACTTGTTGCGGAATTGAGCAACAAGTTTTGGTGTCAGAGTCTAGGACACGTTACGGTGAAGTTGTCAGCAAGATTTAACCTGATATTCATCACAGAACTAGTTAATTTGTTCTACGTGATCTGTCATGACCGGCCAAATAAACGCGTCGACATTCAAGCCAAGCTATCAACCACGTGTTCGCCATTGTGGGAGTGGAGCTTGGGACGCGGTTTCGGCAAGCCTCAACTTAATCAGTACCCTTTTAGCTAAGTATATATAACTCCCTTTTGATGCATCATTAGAGATTGTATATGGCGGGGTAGCTTGTCGTTACAACGAGCAATCTAAACAAAACCCATGTTAGTATTCTAATTAATTTATTTTCCATTTCCATGAATATAGATATTTTAGTAGCCTAGTACATTGCTACATAATATCTCTTAAATTACAGCTCGCGTGTGAGGAATCCACGAGCTGTTACCTTACCCGTGTTATTCATCTCCCAGTGTTCTACGAGGAATTCCGGAGATCCCGAGGATGATTCGTAACTGATGTCTTTGAAAGCGTCTTCAAGCTAAGACTTTTTGTATTCCCTTAAATAAAATAATGAGAATTTGAATAATTATCATTTAATGGAATACTGTGTACACTGGAGATAATACGTGCTTATTATAATGATTAATTTCTGATGTTAATGATCTATATATTTACTGGTGATAAATTTTCTATTGATTTCTTTAATTGGTCATAAGATTAGGTTATTACACAATGAACTGGTGCACGAACCACACTAGTTCCTAGACATATATGAAGTTCTAGCAATAACACCCCTATGTAGGTGTTTGAGGCTTTGATTCAAGTAAATTATCTATACAGCCCACTAATTACTTAAGTGATTATACTTCCTAATATTTATCCATAGACACTGGTTCTTCTAGGAATTTCCAATCATCACTTTTTATTAGTTTCCCTCTTTACTATAAAAGCGGGTGGTCCTTAGTAATTGATTTCATTACTTTAATAATTAAATAGAGTCAAGCCCCAAATGTTCCACATTATGGTCCTTCGAACCGGATAAACATAAAATATAAATATACATACTAATTAGTAATAACTAATCCCCGTGTGAAGTAGTCTAGACTAACCATTTTAATTAATTGTGTCTACCAACAGTGTAACACATAGGTTAGCCTAAGTCACACCAAGTCATTGCTACTTACACCTCATGTATAAGGTAGCACTCGTGGGACACAGTCAATTACCCACAACACTTAGACCTATACCTCATACTGAAGTAAGAATCTTTAGGTCACCAGGAGCAACAGCTCATAACTTTTATAACAATTCCACACTAACACCTGCGTTAGAGTGGCCACACCATCTAACCATTATTTACTTAGGTGGTAATGACATCCATCCTACTCGTCATCCAGCTGAGGTGATCAATCACCTTAAAGCCATAATTTCTTCATTTAAGCTCATCAGCAATTCGGTAGTATTCACGTTAGTGGAACCTCGCCAACCAAGTCAAGATAATCGTTGGGGAGTAACACCAGAATACTACCAGAGAGCTGCTAAATACATAAATTTCAGGCTGAAAAAACGAGTGAGATTGGATGCCACTTATATCCAATTTACAGCCAGACCATATAGACAAAACCTGGCCAGAGATGGTGTACACCTGTCAGGTGAGTCTAGGTCACATGTGGTTGACAAATTGATCAACACAATCAACTATCACAAACGGCTGTGACTAGCAAGCCAAACTTAACTGTACATAATTGTTTTCATTTGTGTGTGCAAGTGCACACTTATAAACTATAAAATCCAAAAAACCCAAAATACAGCACAACTATATTCACATTACTGCACCACAATAATCTTTACCAATCTTATTAGGCGGAATTTAGGCTGTGATTGTGCTGAATTTGGCACAAACCCAGACTAAATATATTTGTAGTTTCTTAGGTAGGAATTATCACAACTAGACTTGAGCTAGTTAGTAGTGTATGTATTATACCATTTGTGCTGACCCTATCAAGGGTGGGATTAAACTTTGTGATAACTCTGATTAGAGTATATCCATAATATTTCATTTTGCACTCATTATTTTGTGTGTACCTATTTTGAGTATTGCTGAATGGTCACCATTACATCTGATGGTGATATAGAAGAGCTAACCAGACGAAAGTTAATGAAGTTCGAGCACTGCTCAAAATAATTAGTTATCTCTTGTTAGGTAGGTAAAATTATAGTCTATTCAAGTATATCAGGCTATTCTTATTGATATTGAACTCCACTGAATGAGTCAATATTCCAGTTATCTCAGTAACAAACATTTACTGACAAACCAGCCTTTACCCACCATAATGGAAACGGCTACAAAAATGAAAAGGACCCTTATCAGTCTGAAAGGTCATTTGACCCGACATTAATAAATGTCAAAATCTGTCACAACAGTCACCTGTTGACTACTTTGAATTAGAAGATTTACTACAAGTTGCTGAAAGCAAATTTGCCCATATTAAGAAACACATGAGTCTGTATTTGACAGAATTTCACTCAACTTCTGTAGATGATAGTGAACTTGAGGATGCTATAAATGACTTAGCCCAGTATGAAGAAGATATACAGGTTAAGCTTCAACCCTTTAAAAAGCAAATTGCTAAAAACAAATTAACAATAACTTCTACTGCACATACAGATCCTGATGTCAAATTACCTCAAATCAATATACCTACATTTTCTGGTAACGAGAATGAAAGTTGGGATGATTTCTGGAGTAAATTCGTAGACGCAGTAGACTCTAAAGTTAACATTCCTCAAACCACCAAATTCACTTATTTACAAGGCTTGTTACGAAATGAAGCCTTGAAAGTAATCTCTAATATAACACTGACCAGTGATGGTTGCACCTTAGCTGTTCAATTCATCAAAACCAACTACGATAACAAGGAGAGAACTATTACTGTCTTAGTTCAAAAATTGCTAGATTTACCATCTGCTAATAATTCTACAGATTCTCTCCAAATTTTCAGGCTAGAGTTAGAATCTTTACTCAAGGCCTTAAGCCTTAAAGTCCAAATTCAGACAGCTGAATGGATGACCAAAGTAGTTGTTAGGCGAAAATTACCAAGAGAAACCTTAGATAAATTGTGAACTATGTACAACAAGACCTTTTTGACCTTGAAAGAAATTACAGAAGGTCTACATACCTTAGTCGAAAGACAAAGAGCCAACCAAGATGGGAAAAGTGTTTCAAACTTCTCTACTAACTCCCATCGTAACTCAGCTCATATTGACACTTCAGTCAAACCAAAATTGACTTTAAATAAGTCTAATAAATTTAAACCTAAGACTACTCCATCCACTGGAAAGGGGAGTGGAAATGTAGGTACTTATTCAGTATCTCCTTCTGGTGTAACAAAGGACTTGTCTACTCAAGGGACAAAGTCAACCAGAGAGATAAGGTGTCTGTTCTGTAGTCAAGAACATGCCACCTACCAATGCACTGTTTATCCTAACTTTAATACCAGGATTAAACGGTTACAAGAAATACACAGGTGCACCAAGTGAATGGGCTCTCATGACCCCAAAAAATGTGTAGTGCAACTACGTTCATGCAGTAGATGCAACAAAGGTGTACATCACTATGCCTTATGTAGAAAAACTTCTACCCAATCTATGACAACTGGGGAGAATTCCACGAATTCTACCACAGTACAATATTGCAAAGTGCTTCAAGAAATAAATGTACTTGCTACTGAGTCAGGCAATAATACCACTCTGCCTACAGCTCAACTTAGACTAATAAACAGGAAATCTAGAGTTAACACTAGAGGTCTTTTTGATCAAGGATCACAGAAAACCTTCATTACACAACAATTAGTCGAGCAGTTGAAATTAAAACCTGCCAAAAGTGTGAGATTAAATATTTCAGGTTTCTTGACTAATAGTGGACCTCGTGAATACCAAGTAGTTAAGGTATTAGTGAGACTTGGATCTTCCACTAGTCCAATACAAGCGGTAGTAGTAGATAAACTTCCTACAGACCTGCAGGTCACCGGATTAGCTCGCACTGCGAGATATCTTATACGAAACCGCATGAGGCTAGCAGATTACAAAATAAATTTTGACTGCCTCACTGATGTTGGAATACTTATAGGCGCTGACCATTATTATAAATTTATAACGGGATGCACCAGACAACACGGAATGAATTTGTTGTCATCTGCTGGAGGCAAATTACTTACTGGACCGGTGCTTTTCCAACAAAATCCAGCGTCAACCAACCAACAATCTAACAATACAATAGTGGCGTGACTAGGCTTGCAACAGTCACCCCTACATTTCAGAGAAATATCTGAAGATATTGAGTCTAATCCACCAGTACATCGTCTGTGGGATTTAGACACTTTAGGTATTATCCCTGAACAACGAAGCCCTGATGATATGTGGACTTACCAACAATATCTGGATACAGTTGTCTATAAAAATAAACAATACTGGGTGAAACTACCATGGAAGTTGAATCATCCACAACTTCCAGTTAATTATTTCATGGCAGCCTCACAATTGCAGTCTCAATTGACACGACTGCAGAAGCAGCCAGACAAACTGAACATGTATCATCAACTAATCCAACAACAACTCAACAGTAAATTTATCGAGGTTGTTGATAACGATGACCGGAAAATAGGTCACTATTTACCCCATCACGCTGTGGTGAAAGATTCATTGACAACACCAATAGTATTGTCTTCAACTGTAGTGCTAAAGTGAAGCCAAGCAGTGTGTCTTTGAATGAATGTCTCCAAACGGGACCTAGCCTAACCCAAAGGTTACATGATGTGCTATTACGATTCCGCACTGGTATTTTTGCTTATACTGCTGATATCAGTAAAGCTTTCCTTAGAGTAGGTTTACAGGAAGAGGATCGTAATAACACCAAGTTTCTCTGGATTAAGGACCCACTGGATCCTAACAGTAATATCATCACATATCGTTTTGCCTCAGTATTATTCAGAGCGACGTCTTCCCCGTTTCTATTGCAAGCGACACTAGATACACATTTGAGGAAGTCAAATAGCCCTTATAAGGCAGAAATTAGTGACAACTTATATGTCGATAATTTCCAGGGAACTACAAATGATCAATCTAATTTGGTAGAAATCTACCATGAGGCTAACCGTGAGTTATTAGGAGCCAATATGCCACTACAATCATGGGCCTCAAATAATAAATCATTAAACCAGATAATCGAGAAAGAATTTCCAGGTTATCAGGTACCTAATCAATTAAAGGTTCTAGGTGTGGAATGGAACACAAGTACTGACGAGATGAATGTCAAGTCAGTACAAACCGATAATTCATCCCTTACCATGAGAAAATTACTCTCGTATGTCAGTCAACCATTTGACCCTTTAGGCTTACTTAGTCCTATATTAATAAGGGGCAAACTCCTAATGCAGGAATGCTGGCAGAAACATATGGGATGGGATGATCCGTTACCAGGTGAGTTACAAGCTAAATGGCAGATACTCACAGCGGACTTCAATCAGTTAGGTGTTTTGAAATTTCCTCGTAATGCTTCAGGACCAAACTTGCCCACAAATTTGCACGTTTTTTGCGATGCCTCTGGCAAAGCGTATGGCGCTGTAGCCTACTTAGTTAATAGTGCACAATCAATTTTACTCACATCTAAAGCAAGAGTTGCTCCCATTAAGAAGAGATCTTTACCTCAAATGGAGTTGACTGCATTGCTGGTGGGAGTAAGATTGGCTCATTGCCTGACCAAAACACTCAATAATATCCACTTTGGTGAGATTGTCGTGTGGTCAGACAATGAGGCAGTCTTACAATGGGTAAGAAACAACAATAATAAAACTCCCTACGTCAGTAATCGTGTTAGGGAAATTCATGAGTTATCTGCTGGATATAAATTCAGACATGTTCCTACTAAGGACAATCCTGCAGATTATTTATCTCGAGGATTAACACTAAAACAACTTATCAAGTCATCGCTGTGGTTCAATGGACCTTCATGGCTTGTTGGTGTTCAGTGGCCCAAACAAAAGTCACAAGTCATAGGGACCAATATCACCACTCCCATGAAAGAACCAGAACCTCATCGAATCTTAGCTATTGATCCTCACAATTATTCTAACTTCAGTAAGTTATTAAGAGTGACAGCATATGTGTTTGACTTTCTTGCTAAGATAGGAATCAGACATAAGTTTCCCAATCCTATCCTCTACTGGATCAAACGTGCACAGCAAGAGACATATGGAAGCGAATATGAAAATCTTCCAGATAAATTAACTAAGTCTCTAGGTATCTGGTATGATGCCAACACTCATAATATATTAAGGTGTGGAGGACGTTTGCTTCATGCCAAAATTGATCTGGATACCAAGAATCCAATCCTTCTACCACGTCACCACATCATTACCAAACTTCTAGTTTTACATCACCATCAATATGGTACTTTACATGGTGGAGTGTTAGACACTCTCACCGACCTTAGACAGAAATACTGGCTTCCTCAAGGTCGTCAGACAGTCAAATCAATTATTAAATTCTGTGTAATCTGCAAAAGATACGATGCTCAAGTGTGTCCTTACCCAGGACCTCCACCACTACCTGAAGAAAGAGTGGTTCATCTTCGTCCCTTTGAGACCACTGGTGTCGATTACACAGGAGCCTTGCTTCTCACTGGCAATCCAGATAAGATACCAGTGAAGGCTTACATTTGCCTCTTTACGTGTGCTACCACCAGAGGCGTACATCTAGAAGTGACTTCAGATATGAGTGCTGAAGCCTTCATCCAAACTTTTCGTAGATTTGCAGCTCGCAGATCTTGTCCCAAACTAATGATATCGGACAATGGTTCAAATTTTGTGGCAGGAGAAGCCTGTCTGTGAGAAGTATGGAATCATCCAGAAGTTCAATCAGTCCTGCAGAGACGACAATGCCACTGGAAATTTATAGCTCCAAGAGCCCCTTGGCAAGGTGGGTTCTACGAACGAATGATAGGAACTGTCAAAAAATGTTTAAGAAAGACCTTACATCGACAGAAAATTAGTTACTCCGAACTCCAAACCCTTGTTGTGGAAATCGAGGCGCGAGTCAATAACCGCCCATTAACATACCTGTCAGATGATTTCTCACGGAGAGAACCTCTGAGTCCCTCCCACTTGATACATGGATGCCTGCTGAGCCCTCCCATGCCTTTGGCAGAAGAGGACCCCGTCGACCCTTCACATGTAACCAGGAGTGACTTAGTAGAAAGTTACCAACATCTCTCAAGAGTAATTGAAAGGTGGAATGAGGTGTGGACTCGAGAGTACCTCACAGCTCTACGAGAGTACCACTACGGAGCTTCGAGTCCCTATGATAAAGTACAACTTAAACCAGGAGACCTAGTATTGGTTGACAGTGATGGACCAAGGTCAGAGTGGCCCATAGGCAAAATTGTTGCTATCCATCCAGATCATCAAGGCATCCTGAGAGTAGTAAAGGTTTTGTGCCAAGGCAACACTACCCTAAAAACCTTAGAGAAGGTGGTACCTCTCGAATTAGCAGAACGAGTGTGTTTACCAGAACCAGCTTCACCAGTAGTTTCCGAGAACAACAATTCTGATCCACCGAGCACCCGCCCTACTAGAGCTGCTGCTCAACAATGCAAGCGGAAACTACAAGCCTATTACAGCTCTGACCAAGAGCAAATACCTTCCCATCCAATTTAAGTAACCATGATGATACTGCGGTGTGATGTCAAGTAACAAATCATTACAAGTCACTATGACCCAGAACATTCTCATCACAGTAGATTCTCAGTTATTTGAATTGTGTGATTTAATTCTTAATTGTTGTATAGGCTCTTAATAACATCATTTCGTCTAGAGTATCTGAGAGTTTACAAGACTAAGACTTAGTAACAAAAACATTACATGTCATAGCGACACCAGTCACAGAGTTTATTGTAGGCTTTCTTAGTTATTAACTTTAGATTATTCATAATAACATGTTCCATTTAACATGAAATCTGCAAGACTTGAGTTTCTTGTATGTCCTTGACAAATCCGGGACATCCGTTATGTGTGTACTAACATACTAACATACTAATATTAATACTAACTTCGGGATGGGTACTGAGACCCGATAAATCTCCCCCCCGAGTTATGTTGGAAATTTCCAACACCTGCCTCATTATGCCCCCCAGGCCTCTCCAACACCTACCTCACTATACCCCAGGCCTCTCCAACACCTGCATCAGTATGCCCTCCAAGCCCCATCGACACCTGCCTCATTATGCCCCCAAGCATAATGAGGGGGCCCCCTATAATGCCCATAATAATGCCCCCATAATAATGCTGGCCCTAATACTGGCTTAATTCTTGGGTCGGTCGACTGCAAAAATTGATGAGTCTTAAAAATGTCCAATCCTCTAATGTATGAATCCATTCTATGTCAGGCTTCGCCATTAATTTCTCTTACATCCGTTACCCCGTGCACCTCGGTGCACCTCGGATCTTGCGTACCTTATGCAGCCAAATTACACGGTAAAGAATCTGTTTTAACCCCCATAACGGCGGACACGCTAGGAGAGTATTTATTGCAATGTATTGTCGCCTAGCACGGGGTAGGACAATAAATAATGTTTATATGCAATACAAAAGTATTCAGTGGTGTAGTAGATTCGTAGTACGGACAGATGAACTCAAATTTCCCATATCTTTTGATAATCTTAGGAAAGTAGAAAAGCTTAACAACCTATTGATGTATATGTATACAGTAACTCAAGAGAGCAACCGATACTATCTTAGTTTATCTAGGAAGAGCCAGGACAAAATGAAGATATAATCTCTTTGTTATCATTGGAAGGCAAGCATCAATGCTTGATCAAAGATTTTCACAAATGTGTTAAGACTATAAACAATAACGCATGTAGAATTCTAGCTTCTCACAAATTGTCACATATGTCTATTACACATTCCCCTAAACGAGATTAAGGCTCACAAAGAGTCATATACAAGTATTCACAAGTATTCTCGTTCTATAATCCTAATGAAATGATTGTTTTTTAAAAATATGGGAGAACCTATAGCCTACCCATACTGCGTACTACGACTTTGAATGCTTACTAGATCGTCAAAATCTCCGAGGAACGATCGAAAGTAGACAACCAGTGAACGATCGAAAAGCTATTGCTTATGCCCATATGATACTAGATAGAGAATACAATGTCTTAGAAACATTTTCACATGTAGGTCCAGATGCTGTTAATTCATTACCAAGTTACAGGCATCATAGAGGACAGCAGAAAATAACATGATGTTTAAGAGCGATAAATTTCAGGTACTCAGATACAATAAAACCGAGAACTTTAAACATAACACAGGGTACAAAACAGTCAAATTTGTCCATAGTAGAAAAGAAACATGTAAAGGATTTGGGAATAATGATGTCTGACGACCTAATGTTTAGGGAGCATAACCAAGCATATATTGTTGCAGCCAGAAAAATGATAGGATGGATTACGAGAACTTTCAAATCCAGGGATTCCATCACAATGGTTGTACTCTTCAAATCACTTGTGCTGTCTTGTCTTGAGAACTGCTCAGTACTGACTTCCCCGTTCAGAGCAGGAGAGATTGCTGAAATAGAGAGTACAGAACATGTACGGCATACATAGACGCGATAAAGCATCTAAATTATTGGGATCGTCTCAAAACTCTCCAAATGTACTCGCTAGAAAGACGACGGGAGAGATATCAAATAATATACACATGGAAAATACTGGAGGGACAGGTCCCAAGTCTGCACAGTAAAATTACAATATATTGGAGTGAACTAAACGGAAGAAAAAGGCAGAATAGAACCAGTGAAGAGCAGAGGTGCCATAGGCACAATCAGAGAGAGCTGTATAAATATCAGAAGTTCACGGTTGTTCAACACCCTCCCAGCGAGCATAATAAATATTGCCGGAACAACCGTGGACATCTTCAACAGAAAACTAGATAGTTTTCTTCAAGGAGTGCGGAACCAACCTGGTTGTGGTGTGTATGTGGGCCTGCGGGCCGCTGCAAGCAATAGCGTAGTGGACCAAACTCTCACAAGTCAAGCCTGGCCTCGGGCCGGGCTTGGGCAGTAGAAGAACCCCCAGAAGTAGGTATCGAGAAAAAAAATACGTTCAGCTTTCCAACTCTCCTAAAAACTTGTCTAGAGAGCAAGAAAGAATATTTCAAGAGGCAGAGTAGTTGTCAGTTACGTCATCAAGTATTTAGAACAAGGAAAGATAAACATAGACATCATAACCACACTACTCAAGATAGTTAATATCTTGGTGCATATTATGCTCGTTGCAATCCATAGGGCAAGAATACTCGTAGGTACTTGACCACATTTTCTCTCAATACTGCCCATGACCTTGGAATCATACTCAAAGAACTTCCCAAAGATCCTCCTCGAAAATTGAAATCCTTTTTTTAGAAGGCTTAAAATTCATGAAGTCATCATAAGTAATCTTAAATTCGTAGATAGCTTAGCGCTTCTTAACGGCTCATTAGGAAGCCTTGCCACAGAACACATTGATAGTAAGAAACCTACCAAGTATACAGAACACATATGGAGTGATGTGTCTGACGAAGCTAAACCCCTTTCAATAAAAGGGAAAGAGAGTCTGTGCTATGATTACATTTCTTCAAAGGATGTATTAGATGAATCTCGGCTCCCCCCTCGTAATCATTTTTATAATGATTATGTGACACTCCTCTGTCTGAAAAAGATTATGGCCAAGCTCTTAAGGTATTCAACTTAGGGAACTGCACAAGCATAAAAGATTACTTCCTTTTGTATTTAAAAGTTGATGTAGGCACGCTCGTTGATATATTCACACTCTGGCGCACATCCTTAAAAGGAAATTTATGAACAAGACATTGCCTTCTGTGTCACTGCCTAATTACGCTTGGGATGCGTTCTTGTTTAAATCTAAAGTGGTGCTTGACTATGTATATGATCAAAATATATACAACTTACTTAGAAGAATCTTAGATGGGGGTTCACATCATCAAAAAGACAGTTCACTTAGGCTATAAATGAGCGCATCACATCTAACCCCAGCTCTAATTAAGATACTTACATCCTGTATCTCTACTTCAACAGCCTATATGCCAAGTGCATGGCCGAGTTACTTCCCCAAGGAGGGATTAGACAGTTATCTGACCTTGAGCAGGACACATTGTTAAGGCATGAGTTAGACCATGTATCCCCTGTAATCTGGACAAAGGGTACTGGATCTTGTGTGATACAAAAAAGGTATCTCCCGAGGTAGCTACGTACACTGATGACCTGCCTCTTGTGCTGTCCCATACTAATATAACTGAAGAGTATTTGTCAGAGTACAGTAAGCATACCCCTTAATCAAATCAAATCAATCAAATCAAATGTTTATTCAGGTAAAAGTACATTAATAGAGGATTTGTTACAAACAATGTTGGATTTATAGATAGAGCTAGTACATACAATACCAAAAGTCATTAATGCGATAGCGTTTCCGGCAAGGTGAGGTGGGAAAAAAACATTTAGACTAAAACTTAATAGTAATTGAGCCTAAAGTATAAATTGCATTGAAAGGAAAAAAAATAAGATAAAGGGGGAACATGGTAGAAAATATCCAATATACAAGTTGGTCAACAAACAGCATTTTTAAAAATAGTAAGACATGGGTTGACATTTAGGGGCAAGGTAGGTTACATGGAGTTAATTAGGTAGTATTTAGTTTTCATCTTAAACTGGTTGAGCTACAGCCTTTGACATGATTGGGAAGGTCATTCCACATTCTGAGTCCCTTGATTTGTATAGCATTTCTAGTTTGATTAAGTCGTACTCTTGGAATATCAAATAGGTATTTGTTTATGGTGTGGTGCCCATGGGTTCTGTTACAACCTTCTAAGAAGCTTTTAAGGTCAAGATTGGCATTACAATTCAGTTTTAAATATATAGAGTACACAGGAGAGGATGTGCAGTGACTTAATATCTAACATATTCAGAGATTTGAGTAAGGGTACCGAGTGCTGTCTGGGGCCAGAGTTAGATATTGTTCTAATAGAAGCTTTGTGTTGGGTAATTAGAGGACGTAAGTGATTTTGGGTAGTAGAACCCTAAGCACAAATACCATAGTTGAGATAAGGATAGCTAGATGAGAGAGTAATAGAGCATCACCAGGGCAGGGCGAGGTACATATCTGATCTTAGAAAGAATGCCAACAGTTTTAGAAACTTTTTTTTTTGCTATATTTAGAATGAGTCCCTGGAAATTCAGCTTGTTGTCGATGAGGACACGAAGGAATTTACTATCAACTTTACTATTGATTTGTTTAAGTATAATGACGAGAAACGTAAACTCCCACCTAAGAACACTAAATTAATCGCTTCTCATTTGTCCCAGAAAGACTATTTAGTGAGCCTTGGTTTCCTTCAGCTGCTATTGAAACTAGGATTAGAAGTTAAAGTTAAATTGTGACCGTTAAAAAACAATCTATAAATTTAAACAGGCGCCCTATCTAAAAATTTTCGTTTCAACCAACATAATAGAAAAAGCCAACACATCTTGTAAAGTTCAAGAAAAGGCCTTTAAACTCATCAATAATAGCTTGTACGAAAAATCTATGACGAACATTTCTAGGTACTTAAAAGAAGTAGGGATGACACCGTATGCGGCCCATTTTTGTTCAGGGATGGGCCGTTTAAGGCTTCGGGTTTCCAGTTAATTTTATATGGGCCGTTTAAGGCGTCGGGGGTTCCAGGTAAACTCTACGGACAAATTTTGTTTTCAAAATCGTGCATTTTTCAAAGACCATTTTTGGATAAAGCGATCATAAAAGTTTATTAAGAGTTCTTATGAGGAAAATAATTTCATAGAAGTTTGTTAAGAGTTCTTATGGGAGAAATTCAAAATTTTTCAGAGTTCAGTTTTATGAAAATATTTCAGAGTTCATTTTATCATAGAAGTTTATTTACAAGTTTATGACCAAAATTTAGAAAAACGACCATTTTCAGAGAATATGTTCATAGAAGTTTTGTTAAGGAAAACAGACATCTTAGCCGTGACTTAATTTTTACATCTATTTGCGGATGTTATCGTGTAAAGACCAAAATTGAACAGAGACCAGTTTAAACACCGAAAATTATTCAGAGACCATTTAAAGACCGATTTCCTTCAGAGACCATTTGAAGACCTATTTTCTTCAGAGTCCATTTAAGACAGAGATTATTTTAGACTCGAATATTGTCAGAGTCCAGTAAAGACCAAAATTTGACAGAGTCCAACTGAAGACAAAAATTAGTCAGAGACCATTTTAAGACTAAAATAATTCAGAGTTTTACTTACATCTACGTTCTTAAAGGGTTCTTATGGAAGAAATTCAAATATTATCAGAGTCCAATTGAGACCAAAAATTTTTAGAGAACATTTTAAGACTAAAATTTGTTAGAGACCGCATTTATAAGTGTAGTTTCGCTACTAACAGCCCAATGTTAGCCCAATTCTAAACAGTCATATTTCATAAGTAGTAAATCCAATTCAGTCAGTAGCTCCAGCTCTTGTCCCCGCCTTACTATATCCCCGTAACTTCTTTACTAACAGTCTAATATCCCTGAAAGTTTAAACCGTCATATTTCAAACATAGTACAATACGACCATTTAGTTACCGAGTTCCAGCTCTCGTGTTCAGCCTTAGTTCCTTCACATATCTTCGTTAATAACCATCAATTTTCCTGAAATTTAAACCTGTCGTACTTCTAATTAAATTAAGAAAAAAGTGTTACCCAACTCTAGCTCTTGTCCTCTTAGTTCTCTCTTGCAAATTCAATACTATCAGTCTAAATCCCCAGAGATTTAAACCCCCAACTACATTTTCAGACGCCCCTGTAAAATAAATCAAAAGCAAATTACCGAGTTTCGCCTCCTGTCCTCTGCCTTAGTTCATCAAACAATTATTTCAGATCAAGGTCCTCTCCAGTCTATCAAAAGTAAACATGTCCTTTAATACCTTTTTTGTACTCAGCTATGTAAATAATCAATATTCATCAGTCATCACGCACCTTACCTTCAATACCCTTTATTTGCTCAACGGAGCAATAATCGCACGGTCAAAAATCACACCTTACCCTTACCTTCTCATCTCTTACGTTCCCCAACTCCTATTTGCCCTTATTTCCTCACACCCTTTACCTTCCTCCTTTCCTCATCCCTTACCTCCCCCTTCATCTCTCTCATTCCCCAACTTAAACAAACCTTCAATAATCCTAATGTATTTGTATATTTGCTGTGTTCTTTGCATTTTCTTCCATATTTTCTTTGTTCACTCCATGTTCAGCAAATGTTCACAACATGTTCAGTTTATATTTTTCACAAGTATCTCCGTTTTTCTGTGGTCTTTCTCAGTCTCAATGTTCTCTACAAATTCTAGTCATATTTTCTATATTTTCATGTTTTTCACAAGTTCATATGTTCTCTGAACAACGTTTATACTCAATATTCATGCTGTCTTCCATGTTTTTTGTGTTCTTTGTCAATATTCATGTTCTCTACAAGTTCATGTTCCTCACAAGATCACTTTGTTCATCACCTTCACCTACATGTTTTCTACATTCTTTGTTATATTCTCTATGTTCTTCACAAGTTCATTGTTCATTCTTTGTATTCCCTACGTTCTTTATCATATTTTCATGTTCTCTGCAAGTTGCAACCCGTTCTCGCACTTGCTTATAGTCAATATCTTGCTTATGGGTAAGTGCATATGTGACATACTAATTTATTGTGAATATTTGAGTTTACCTTGAAATGCTGAAAAGAAAACCACAACCTAACCTAACCTTCTTAGTATGTTAAGATATTACAATTAGTACTGAACCTATACCTATATTGATATTACAGTTTTATAAAAATAATAAAACAAAACTAAAATATTTAAAGAAATTGTAAAGTAACTCAGGATATTGTCATTTTTTTATAACTAATTAATTATCAAAAGAAGGCACCAAACCGGGAAGGCTATGTAGCACCATCAAATACGCAAAATAATCAGAGGGCGCTAAATATCACCAAGGATGCCAATACGAGAACAAAAACGCATAAGGCGAACGATATCAAAAGTATCCGAGTCACCAAGAATTCTATCGAGGGACAGGTGACCGCGAGGGGCGGTCGGAAAGCAAGACACGCGCTCGTCCTGGAAGTCAGGACATTCAAGAAGGACATGCACGACCGTAAGAGGGACAATGCAACTAGGACAAGAAGGAGCAGGGCGGCGCTCCATCAAGTGACCATGGGTTAAGCGAGTATGGCCAATACGCAACCTCGCGAGAGCTGTTTCCCACCACCGGTTACGGTGGAAGGAGGACTGCCACGAGGAAACACAACATTTAAGAGTACGTAGCTTGTTACCAGTAACAGACAACCAAGAAGCCTGCTAACGGGTAAGGACTGTGGAATGGATAACCGGGTAAAAGTCGGAATACAGAATGCCCTTACGAGAGATGGGACAAGAGCGGACAGCTTCCTTGGCGGCAGCATCTGCACGCTCATTGAAAGACACACCAATATGGCTGGGAACCCAACAAAACTCAACTGACTTAAATTTACTGTGAACGAGAAACAGCCAATGCTGGATCTCGACAACCACTGGATGAACCGGATTAAAGGACCCGAGAGCCATGAGGGCACTACGAGAGTCAACAACAACTACAAAGGAAGACTGACAACGAGAAAGCAGGAGACGAAGAGCATAGAGAATAGCATAAAGTTCCGCTGTAAAGATGCTAGTCTCCGGAGGCAAGCGACACATATAAGTGCGATCAGGAAAAACAACAGAGTAGCCAACATCGTCCGCTGACTTAGACCCATCGGTGAAGACAGAAACGGAGCGGGAGTGAGAAGAAAAGTGCTCGAGGAAAAGGCGTTTTAGAACCATAGGAGGAGTAAAAGCTTTAGTGATACGGGTCAAGGATGTACAAAACCGAGGAAGAGGGACCCTCCACGGGGGCAAAGAAGGAACAACACGAGGAGAAACATCAGAAATACGAACGGAAAGAGAATCCTGCAGGCGAGATAACCGGACAGAAAGAGGGAGGTGGTGAAGAGGAACAGGAACCGCAGGAGGGGTAAAAGTTAAAGCACGACAGAGGCGAGAGGAAGGATGTTGCAAGGACCGCGCAAGATAGCGAAGACAGTAGCGATCACGGCGGTCCTGGAGAGACAGGAAGCCAGTGTCAACATACAAGCTAAGGACGGGAGTCGAACGAAAGGCACCAGAACTGAGGCGCAACCCAGTATGGTGCAAAGCATCAAGACGGCGAAGAGTAGAAGGATAAGCAGACGAGTAAGCAGGGCAACCATAATCGAGCTTAGACAGGACGAGAGAGGAATGTAAAGCAAGGAGGAGTGCGCCTATCTGCCCCCCAAGAAGTATGGGACAAGACCCGAAGGAGGGTAAGGGCCTTAGAGCACTCAACACGGAGGTAAGAGATATGGGGAGACCAAGACAAACGAGTGTCAAGGAATAACCCCAAAAGCTTCGCAGAATCTTTGTATTCAAGGGGATGACCATAAAGTGACAAAGAGGGACGAAGAACAACCAGTTTCCGCGTAAAAGCCATGGCACAAGTCTTAGAAGTAGAGAACTTGAAGCCATGATCAGTGGCCTAAGACAACACGGCATCAATTGCAAGTTGAAGCCGGCGTTGAAGGAGAGGCGAATCATCACCCTGACAACAAAGGGTAAGATCATCGACATAGAGAGCGGAGAAGACACCAGAAGGAAGAGAGGAAAGAAGACCATTGAGGGCAACCAGAAAAAGAGTAGTGCTCAGAACACTACCCTGGGGCACACCTTCGTATTGCTGAAAAGAGGGAGAGAGAGCGGTACCAAGGCGCACCCGAAAGGATCGACGAGAGAGGAAGCTGCGGAGAAAGAGAGGGAGATGACCACGAAGGCCAAAAGAATGAAGTTGAGATAGGATATGATAATGCCAAGTGGTGTCGTAAACCTTTTCCAGGTCAAAAAGGACGGCAACAACGGAGGTCTTCGCAGCAAAAGCAGTACGAATATAGACCTCCAAGTTCACCAGGACATCTGTCGTGCTGCGGCACTTGCGGAAACCAAATTGAGAAGGGGAGAGGAGGTGATGGTGTTCCAGGAACCACATCAGACGAACGTTAACCATACGTTCAAAGAGTTTGCAGACACAACTAGTGAGAGCAATAGGGCGAAAGTCCTTAGGGGAAGTACCCAGAGACCCCGGTTTGCGAACAGGGAGGACAACGGCATCGAGCCAGTCCTCAGGGACTGACGACGACTCCCAGATCCGATTATACAGACTCAGTAAATACTGAGACGTGCTCGGAGGGAGATGGCGAAGCATCTCATAATGAATACCATCGGAGCCCGCCGCCGTAGAACCGCAGAGGGCCAGGGCAGAACGAAGTTCAGAGAGAGAGAAGGGATCATTATAGGGAAGCTGAAGATGAGTGCAGAAATCTAAATGACGAGACTCAAGGACAGGTTTACGAAGAAGGAAAGATTGGGGAAGATGAAGACCAGAGCTAACAGAAGAAAAGTGGGAACCCAGTTCGGAAGCGACCTGCAACGGGTCCGCCACAAGAGTATCATGGAGGTGAAGGACCGGTGTCTTGCGGATACGCTTCCAGATCTGGGCCAGAGGGGTTTCGGACGTAATTGTCGAGACATAAGATGCCCAACATTCACGTTTAGCCGTACGGATGGCCCTACGGGCCACCGCACTCGCTTTCCGAAAGAAAAGAAAAGAATCGGTCGTCTGCCTATGGCGGTGCCTCTTCCAGGCTGCACGCTTACAGCGGACAGCCCGAGCACAGTCCGCATTCCACCAGGGAACGCACTTCCGTGGACCCCGAGAGGAAGAGCGAGGAATAGAGCGAAGGGCAGCGTTGAAGACAGTGTCATGAAAAAGGAGGAGAGCGCGAGAGAGAGGCAGAAGGGAGAGGTCAGAGAGAGCAGCACTGAGGGTAAAGAGGGTCCAGTCTGCCCTAGCAAACTGCCACCTAGGGAAAGAGAGGGAAGGGCGAAAAGAGAAAAAGGAAACAAGGATGGGGAAATGATCACTTCCATGGAGGTCATCAAGAACCTGCCACGTGAAATCTAAGTAAAGAGAAGAAGAGCAGAGAGAAAGATCAAGACAAGAAAGGGTGCGAGTCCGAGAGTCCTAATGAGTGGGCTCACCAGAATTCAGAAGAGACAGGGAAGAAGAGAGGAGAAACGGCTCAAGGAGGCGACCCCGGGTATTCGTCAGAACGTCACCCCAAAGAGAATGACGACAATTGAAGTCACCCAGCAGGAGCACAGGCTCCGGCAAGGAGTCTAGGTGGTGTTTCAAATCAGGAAGAGAGCGGGACACTCGAGGGAAGATCAATGGAACAAACTGTGTACCATTTCCCCACAAAGATACGATCAGCAGAACAATAGAGAGGCGAAGGAAAAAGCAAAGGGGAAAAAGCAAAGGAACAAAGGGAACATCAGCACGAATCAAGAGAGCAGAAGAATTAGAAGCCCCAGCAATGGCTGGGGGGGGGGGGGGGAGAGAAAGGAATAGCCACGAAAACGAAAACGACCAGGACGAGCACCAAGCATTGGCTCCTGGAGACAGACACAAAGGGGCGAAAACCGCGAAATCAGAAGTTGGAGTTCGAGGAAATTGGCGTAATAACCTCGAACGTTCCATTGAAGAATGGACAACGACGAGAAGAGAAAGGACAAAAACAGAGAACAAGGAAGAAAAAGGTGAAAGAGCAACAGAGCACGTTAAAGAATATCAGGGTCAGCAAAGTCAGGGTTAGGGGGCATGGGTAAACTGAGCAAAGACGGAGGGAAGGAAACGGGAGAACAGATCAGAGGTGGGCGGGCGGGGTCCGGAGGAGGAGGAGGAAGAGGAGGAGACAACGGAGAGGAGCAGTCAAGGACAGCAGCAGGAAGAGGGGGAGTAGAAAGAGGGGAGCTGCACCTCAGCAAGAGCAGCAACCGAAAGGGAAGCAGGGGCCAAAGAAACCTCCATAGCAGGAACAGGGGGCGCAATCACTGAAACGGGAGGGGAAGGAGCAACAGAGCCAGAAGTAGGAGCTGAGGAAGAAAGCGAAGCCTTCTTACCCGCCGGGGAAGAGGAAGGAGAGGAGCCAGGCTTACGCTTCTGACTTAGAGACTGGTGTCCCAGCAACTACGTACCGGGCAACGGATTCCAGTGTGTCAACAGGAGAAGCCGAACGAGAGCACACACGACGGCCGTTAGGAGAGCGATGAACATCCGCCCGCACCGACAGGCGGTGGGGAGAGCCGATAGATGGAGGAAGAGGATGGGAAGGAGGATCGGAGGGGGACGGGGAAGGAGGATCGGAGGGGGACGAGGAAGAAGACACAGGAGACACGACAGACCGGGTAGAAGGAAGGGGAACCCCAGACAGAGGACCAGGAGGAGGATCCTTCGGGAGAGAACCCAAAGGAACAGAGGAGGGGGCAGTGGGCGCATCAGGGTCCAAGGCCCGGAAACGGTTGTGAGTCTGAGGAAGGCGGGAAGGACGAGGAGAGGAAGAGCGCAACACGCGAGCATAAGAGATATTAGCATAAGGCGGGAGCCGGCGAACCTGGCGCCTCGCCTCAGGAAAAGATAAACGCTCCCGGTGCTTCAGGTTGAGGACGGCTGCCTCAAGCTTGTAATGGACACACGCACGGGAGAAGGTAGGATGGGCCTCACCGCAGTTGAGGCAACGAGCCTGGGGAGAAGTGCACTCCGACTTAGAGTGACCTTCGCCACCACACAAAGGACAGAGAGAGAGACAGTCCCAGAGCAGTGGAGGGCACCATGCCCAAACCTCCAGCACTTGTTACAAAGTCGAGGAGAAGGAATATACTCCTGGACAGAGCACCTAGCACCAGCAAGAATGACAGAGGATGGAAGGGTCCTACCATCAAAGGTGATCTTCACAACGCGAAGGGGTTGACGGCGACGACCACGAGGGGGACGAGTAAACGAGTCAACCTGGAGGACAGAATGGCCTTGGGCATCAAGGATATGCCGAATATCATCGTGGCAATCCTGCAGATTCCGAACACCGGTTGCAACATGGGGTGGGAGGAGAATAGTGCCAACACTGGCATTCATCTGAACGTTCTTGGAGACCCGAACAGGGATCTCGCCAAGGCAAGATAAGGCAGCCAAGCGGGAAGCCGCATCCTGAGAAGGAGCAGCAACGACACTTGTACCGAGACGAGTGGGGTTGAAAGTAACAGACGCATCCACGGAATCTACAAGATGCCGATGGAGGGAGAAATCGTCAGGAGGCGCAGAATCAAGATGGAGGAGATCAGTATTTGGCCCATGAAGCAGGACCAAACAAGGCCTGATACGCATCAGCACGGGAAAAAGACTTAGCCACACCAGGGGACGAAGTGGTCACCACTGGGGGCTGGAGGCTCGACCCAACCACAGAGGAGGGAGGGGAGCTGGGGGAAGAAGTCAGGATGGTCAAAGGAGGAGCAAGGTCGGGGCCCAACGCAGCGGGAGCTACAGAGCCTGGTCTTCCAATACAGGCCGACTCGGGGGCTTGGTCGCCCACCCCACGAGCCTGAGAGGGTACAACGGAAACATTCATCGACATAGAGACGAAAAGTGACAAATTCATCCACGAATGTGCCCCCATACCCACCATGGAGCCACAATTAGAGGCAGGACACCCAACAGGAAGCTATCGCCGATCATGCCGGGGCCCCCTAGGGGTGCGTCGTGAGTATACGCCCCACAAACGCCACCTTAAGAACCGTCAGTCCGTCGAGATCGGGTTCAGCGACGAAAGGGGATTGACAATAAAAGGTTCCCCTCGCTCGAGACGTTGGGTACTACAGTTCTACGGGTGCAAGAGTATGCCTCCTCAAGCACCCAGGCGTCAAAATAGAAGAAGTCCAAAGAAATAATCCAAAACAAGCAAAAGGTCGGCAGGAAACGACAAGCAGATAGGGGAAGAGGGGGGAGAAAAACGAAACATAAGGAAAAGGAAAAGCGATCCGGCACAATTGGAGAAGACAGCAGCAGGAGTGCAAGGCCAGAAAAGGACAGAGGACTGCCCAACGGAGCATCACACTCCGGCAGCCGTCCACCAAGCCCCCTCACGACGCCAACGGGCCGGATGGGGACGGGGCATTTTTTTTTTTTTTATATAAAATCTCTATAGTTTAATAAAACTGAGAGGACAAGTTAATGCCTTGAAAAAAATATGGCTTGGAATATGTCACATATGTACTTATTTATAAACGAAATAGTGACTAAAGCAATAAGTCATATGTGCTGTCTTGTGCGAGAGTGGGTTGGCAAGTTCATATGCCCCAAAGTTCACTGTGTTCTTTTCATATTTTCAGGTTCCTCACATGTTCCCTGTACAACTTTTATGCTCAATATTCTTGTTCTCCATGTTTTCAGAATGTTCTTCACAACACTGTTCTTCAACAAATCTACACTTTATTCAGTACCATATGTACCAACACAAACATTTCTTGTCATTTCTTAACAAAAAATTACTTGTCAATTAACTGAAATATCCATGTTCATCATCTTTTCTTTGATTACCAACTTGGACTGCTTTTGAGCAGCCTGAGGGCAGAAATATCCCATGAACATCAACTAAATTTCGGAGACTTGAGGCAAAATGAAATTCACACCAGTTACTCCATCTCTCATCATTCTATTATGCAGGAAGAACCGCACGTCTATGGGTCATCCAATAATGTTAGCAGACTTCTAGATGTTACCACTGCTAGGCTTAGGCTCGGCTACAAGTACCTCCGGGAATTTGTAACATGTGCTGATGTAGATTTGACTAAATATAAACTCTGTCAGCAGAACTACTCGCACACTTTGCGTCATTATATAATGGAATGTGAAAAAATCGCGGAATTTAGAGATAACACCATCAACAGTGTCCAAGAAATGTGTAAGTACTTCATTCATAATGATGTGCTGCCCGAAATCTTAGCGAAGTATCCAAAATTTGCTTACTGTAAGTTATGCATGCACATGACTGTAAAGCTGCCGCCCAGTTGGGTGGGTGTGCAGCAAGACTAGTAACTGTGTGACTCACCATAGATGTAAAGTGCCTTGTATAGTGACTGTTGTGAGCCTCTTGTTGATCACTTGTGACACAAAAGATTATTGATGTGTGTATTTTTGTGGGTGATTAGATATGTATATGTATGTGTATATATGTATATGTATATATGCGGAAAATCCACAGAGAAATATGAAATGAGGTGAACGTTTCGGCTTTGTTAAAGCCTTTGTCAACACCAGACTAAGGAGAAGGGAGAAGGGGGGAAGATATATAGGCCGACACCTGACCACCCCATCCCAAGGGTTGGTCAGGTGTAATTAACCAAAAACAGGTATAGCTTAGCTTAGAATGGTCAAAGAGGATTAAGCGGTCAGAGAATAAGGATGAAAGATTAAAGAAAAGCCTCATGAACACACAATATATGAATATACAATTATAATGAGACATTGTAAGCCTCTCTATCAGAGTTGTTTCTTAAACTGTTGTGCAATATTATAACTTAAAAATGGATCAAGTTTGTACATTCTAGTACTAACATTAAGAAGATTTGGACACTGACTGATTAGAGCAGACTCAATCAAATTCCGTTCCACGAAATCCCCACAATTGGTAATGCTTTTTGCCCCATTCCAGTTAATATTGTGATCGCATAAACTCTTATGTAGATATAATGCATTAGACGTTTGGGCAGTTCTAATACTATAAGCATGTTGTGACAACCGCAATTGTAAGGACTTTCCTGTTTGTCCAAGGTACACAGAATCACAATCATTGCAGGGAATCGAATACACACAACCTGCTGTATCAGGGGAGTTTTTTATTAAATTGGATTTGATCGTACTATTAGTGAACACCAAATTTATATTAAGTTTCTTAAAAATCAGAGACAATTTTTCAAGTCCACTCGCATAAGGTACCACCAATGAGTTAATAATTTTTGGTTTCGCCTTAGGGACGTGATTATAAAACGTACGCTTGGCTTGTACAAACGAGAAATCCAAAAACCTCTTAGGATATTGTAAACTCTTCCCAATTTCATATATTTTAGCAATCTCTTCATCAAAAAACTCAGGGCTGCAAACCCTCAAAGCTCGTAGAAACATTCCTGAAAATACTGCCTGTTTAACTTTACTATGATGATTCGAATAAAAATGAACATACGACCCCACGTTGGTAGGTTTCCTATACACATTAAATTTGAACTTTCTAGTGACTCTATGAATCATAATGTCCAAAAACGGAAGAGTACCATTCTCCTCAGTCTCACAAGTGAATTTTATTGAAGGTACCAAAGAATTGAGTTTATTAAGAAAAACTATCTGGTCTTTGTCACACGGCCATAAGCACAAAATATCATCAACATACCTATACCAAACCACATTAGCCGGGATAATCCTGGATAAGATTTTTGTTTCAAAGAATTCCATATACAAATTGCTTAAAACTGGGGACAGGGGATTGCCCATCGCCATACCAAATGTTTGTTTGAAAAATTTTCCATTAAAACTAAAATAATTGTCTTTTATACACAATTTAATAAGTTCCAATACTTTATTGGTCTGCAAGCTCAAATTATATTTAGGCAGTTCCTCACGTAGAAATTTTAACAGATCATCAACAGGAACTTTAGTGAATAAAGAGGTCACATCGAAACTTATAAGTTTAAAATCAAAATTTAAATTCAGTGTGGATAGCTTATTAACTAAGTCCACATTGTTTGTCAAGTGTGAGTTGGAAATAGTACCAACTATAGGGGACAAAACTTTGACTAACCACTTAGAGAGTTTATAAGCCGCCGAACCAATTGAACTAATAATCGGCCTTGCCGGATTATATGGCTTATGAGTTTTTATAAGACCATACATGTAAGGAAGAGAGGGGGATCGACTTGTTAGCCTAGATATCAACTGTTTATCGCCTTTACACACGGTTTTAAGAGTTTTGTTAAAATGTGCAATCACTTTTTCAGTAGGATCTCTGTTAACCAATAGATAAGTATCCCTGTCTTCCAAGAGTAACTCCATTTTTCGGACATAGTCATCTTTATTCATAATAACTACTGCATTTGACTTATCAGCCTTGGTAATATGTAATGAACTATCTTTTTTGAGATTTTTGAACGCATGAACAAATCGACTTGGACAATTAGGAACAGAATTGTTAAGTAAAACGCCATACATCATACCTTTGCACACATTAATATCTTCAACTGAGACATTGCTATACTTTTCAAGATTGCTGAAACCTTTGGCAATATCTACATAATTGACTGTTCCGTTAGATGTGGCAAAGCTCAGGCCATATCCTAATGCAGTAATCGTGTCATTATCAAGCTGTCTATCCGAGAGGTTTATAACAAAATCCCGGTTGGAGTGTTTATTCCAGTCACTTTGTTGAATAAGTTTCTTTAATTTGAAATCAAGTTTAGTACTCACCTTTCTGCAGGTAGACCTCAAAGTAGTATAACAGTAATCCATCATACAACGGTTCCACTCAGGCGGAATGGCTTGGAGAAAAGCGTACTTACAGTTATTCACAACTTTAAAACATTCACGAACTTCAAATTTAAGTAAATCGATGTTTTTCATAAGCACTATGCGGGGTATCTCATCAAACGGCTGATCTGACAATTTAAGAACGCTGTTGGGTAATAATGAACGGGGAAGCACTTGTTCACCTGAGGCATTTTCGAAGAAAACGAAGACGAATTTTTAAGGAATGAGATTTCACTAAAGCAGAACGAAGTTTAGTAACAAAAGGTTTAAGGGAAGGGTAGAGAGAGCCCAGCAAACACAAATCATCTACACAACGTTCGCCTATCTCTTCCCATAGGTGTGGGAATGATTTGCATTGAGAATGGTGCAGGAGAGCCTTTGAGAAACTTTTACTCAAAAAATCCAAACACAAAGGTTTAATTATAAATTGTTTTTCTACAATTATTTTCTTCCAAATGTAAAACAAATAGTTTTTACATGTTTAAATATAAAATTGATGGTGTTTTTTTTGTAAAATTCATTAATAAATTGTGAATGATATATATTGGCTGAGTGAAACCTTTAAAATCCATTTAGTTATAATTTGAACAGAAAAAAGTAGTTTTCCAAATTTTCTAAAAATCGCTCTTTTTAACACAATTTGACTCCTTATGCATTCCACTAAACACTATATCATGTTTAAATATATAATTTATGTATTATTCCCTAAAATAATTTATATAAATTATATAAGTTGCTGGAAAGTGGTGTTAAAGATTCTGAAAACCTTTTGTTGTGTTATAATTGGAATGTTCTTATATATGTCTCAAGTTCACAGTTTATCAAACAAGAATATTAACATTCGTCAACTCTTAAAATCTTATATGTTATCTTGCTGGTGCAAAATGGGTGAATCTTTAGGAACAGCTATAGTATCTATATATCACAAATGGTGTTTTCCCTAACTCAAACAATGTAGAGTTTATTATTCTACACATATTTCTAATGACTCTTAGATGTTTACATTCTCTGAAGTATAATTGTGAAGGCTGTGTCCATCACTCTCAACACAGATTCTTAAACTCCTCTCTGCAGGTTCAACTATATAATTAGTTTCCATTTTGAATCTCCATGGACATTTGTATCCAAAATGAAACCAATGTGGTTTCCTTCAGCGCCTTCAGCCAGCACATTTGCTCATTCATTTCCACAGATTCCAACATGGTAGGGGATTTACAGAAATTCATATTCATATATTCATATTGTTATATATTAAAAATATGAATGCAGTTCAATATGATAAAACAAATACATGAGTTTATGATAAATTCGTTTTCTGTGATATACCATTGATATGCTCTTTTTTTCTTTAAACGGCAGACTAAACTAAAGTGCTCACATCAACAGATTTGATGTATAAATGGTCAACGCTCAACAGAGTTAGTATAAATGTATTAGTATAAATCTTACTTGTCTCATTGTTAATTCACATTCAATGTCAACTTGTGGTTTTGATGTGGCACGTCTGGCCAAGACACCCCACCCCATTATGCACCCCATACCCATCTTGTGGGCGGTTGTGGAAAGGGTTACAGAGGCACATAATGGGCTCAGGGACTGAACCCCACAATTCATTTAGCTAAGCAAGTTACAATCTCGATGAGCTAGTTACAAAATTCAATATAAGTCATCACATCAACAATGGGTTCGAGATCGACCTCAAGTACAGGTTCTAAATTAAGCAACTGACATATGTGGAGAGCTAGTATCAAAATTTATATGTTTGTCCTGCACACCGTCCCCCATCCAGTGGGCAGCGGTGGATAGGTTACAATCACTTAGTTGTTATCTACAGTTATCAAACTGGGGATATTTGGCTAAAATTTCTGGTAGCAGATCATTTTGAATGAAATATTGACACATCGCTGGAACATTGGTTATAGAATTGTCTCTAAATTCATGTATCTTTTCGCACTCCATCACATAGTGACGGAGGGTGTGCGAATAATTTTGTTGACACAGTTTACATTTGGTCAGGTCTACATCAGCAGATAATGAGAATTCCCAGAGATACTTGTAACCGAGTCTAAGCCGAGCAGTAGTAACATCTAGAAGTCTGCTGATTTTATTGGATGATCCATAGATGTGTGGCTCCTCTTGTATGATATGTATGATAGATGGAATTACTAGTTCCAGTTTCTAGGCAGGCGATGAGTACTCACAATAACCTTAATTAAGCGTCAAAACAAAAATGTGTATACTCTTTTTACTCTCCTGACCTTAGTTCTCGAGCTATGTATTTCATTTTGGTACCAACGTGTTCCCAATAACATTCTCTAGAAGAAAATCAGCAAAAACGGTCACCAAAAGTTATATGAATACCAGCACCCAATAAATACCTACGTAGATGACTCGCCGTGAGTGCCCAAGAGCAACAAAATGTTTTTACTCTTGGGATTGTTATCACTTCCACACTTGTCCTACAGCGTTAATTTTGGTATCAATGTACTCGCAATGAAATTCCCAACACGGTGATATGAATATAAACGTAGAATAATGGTCGCTGCCCACCCGCAAGAGTGTGGGAAGTGGCGGAACTGTTACCCAGTATTGGTGACAAGACGACACATGGGCGATACAGTGCTTTGAAAGTTTATAATTATTTCACTGTCCTGACATTATTATTGTATGTACGTCATTCATTTTTGTGCCAATGTTTTCGCAATAGAATGTTCTATGAGCCCGTAGGTAAAAAAGAGCAACAAAGCGTAAGATAGAATAGCACCATATATAAAACAACGCTGGTACATATCAGTGAGCGTCAAACACACACGAAATGTGTGTGTTTGATGGTGGTCAAACGATGTTTGATGTGTTTGATCAGGTGATGTCCTGATCCGCATAATTAAAGTATGAATTATGTTGAGAAAAAATAAGAAAAAAGGGAAAAAACAGGGGTGGGAGAAACATGACAGAAAAAGAGTAAAAATACAATTTGGTCAACAAAACAGCATTGTTTAAAATAAAAGATATGGATTGACATTTTGGTGGTTAGGTAGGTTACATTGAGTTAATTAGGTAGTACTTGGTGTTTATCTGTTATAGATAGGAGCTGCATGCCTGGTATGGGCCAATAGGCCTTCTGCAGTTACCTTTGTTTTTATGTTTTTGCCCTGTAACCTAAATGGTTAGAGAGGCACAAATATGGGCTTAGGGACTGAACCCCACACTACATTTAGCTAAGCTGGTTACAATCTTGATGATATAGTTACAAAATTCTGTATAAGTCGTCACATTATTAATGGGTTCGAGATCAACCACAATTTCCTGAATGGATATAACAAAGGGGATATTAATAGGTTATTAAAATTGTCAACACACGATAGAACACGAAACAATGGGTATAAATTGGATAAGTTTAGATTTAGGAAAGACTTGGGTAAATACTGGGTCAGTAACAGGGTTGTTGATTTGTGGAATTTTTCTTAACTTATAAATTTATCTTTATTTATCTGAAACTGGTTGGGAGAGGTACAGTTTTTAACATAATTGGGAAGGTCATTCCACATTCGAGGTCCCTTGATTTGTAAAGCATTTCTAGTTTGACTAAGTCGTACTCTTGGAATATCAAATAGGTATTTGTTTCTGGTGTGGTGCTCATGGGATCTGTTACAACCTTCTAGGAAGCTTTTAGGGTCAGGATTGACATTACAGTGCAGCGTTTTATATATATAAAATACACATGAGAGTATGTGCAGGGACTTAATATCTAACATATTCAGAGATTTGAGTAAGGGGTCCATATATACTGCCCGGTTGCCTGAAATGCTATATGCCTACTATATTGGCTTTAGGTATTGTATGCACTAGCTCTATCTATAAATCCAACATTATGTTTGTAAATCAACTATGTATGTACTTTCCTGAATAAAATTGACTTTACTGTACACTTATATGCTCTGTGGATTTGTTATCCCCTATCGTTTGGGAGAAAAAAAATGACTAATACGTTCGGCGAATGACTGACTTCAACTTCACTTTGACTTCGTTCATGTCATCGTATTTTCCGTAATATGTAAAGGTTATGACAATGCAATTATATTATTGTGTGCAAATAAGTTGGAAATTTCATGTACCCTAAAAATAGTAAAATAAAGAATAAGAATAATTAAATAATTGTTGTAGTAAATTGTCACACGTTCATCATACGCAAACGAACACACAGTTTGGAGCGTCAGTACAACAAGACCGCCGCCATTTTAAAACAAGGCTTCGAATGTAAGTAATGTTTTTCTCGTACTAACACTGTATTATGCAATAGATTAGGTCTTGAATTCACAAATTTAGTTGTTACATCTGACAGAGTATGTTAGACTGTGTAATGCTGGTCCATGTTGACGTATTTGTGGGCTTGGTTGGTTTAAATGTGATGGCACCCCAATAAGGGCACCCCACAACTGCTGCATATTCTAGCTTTGGACTAGCAAAAGTGGTGAACAATTTCGTTAGTATTTCGCCATCCATGTATTTAAAAGCAATTCTGAAGTTGGAATGCATGGCATAGGCTCCTCACACAATGTTCTTTATGTGGTCCTCAGGTGATAGTTTTCTATTTAGAACCACCCCTAGATCTCTTTCTTTATCAGAATTCCTTAAAGATTTCTCACATGGTTTTCCTAATGATAGATTGTGGGCTGTAAGGGACAGGTGGGATGTATGGATTAGTTGATAATAGTTCCAGTCCACCTGTAGACAGGGATCTCACATCAGCTTGTATATTATACAAGGATAAGATTTGATAAATTCAGTTATTTGACTGAACACTGGCTCTGTTTAAATCAGAGATTTAAACATACATAGTCTAACCTAGCTCCTTTCTTTTTTACCGAGCTTTTACCTAGCCTAACCTAGCTTTTTTTTCCCAAGCTGGTCTATGGCCCCTGGGTTTTACGAACTTTTTTTCCCAAGCCGGTCTATGGCGTGTATGTTAAATAAACCAAATTTTTCACTTTTGACAATTGAGCACCTGCTACATCCAGATTCTAGGGAGGAAAGGAATATAATATAATATCTAATATATCTGTGTGAAATAGATTAAATCCATTTATTTGATATTCAGCTAATAGTTCTGTATTTTCTACATTCATCCATGTTTTGGTAAGTGCAATAATATGTATTGTTTCATTGCAGATTAGAGATTCAAGATAGTTCTAGATTTCCGAAGTACTGAAACGCGCGCCATACAGGCTTGGTGGATCTAGGTGCAAGGTAAAATTATTTACATTTACTTGTTTTGTATTTATATGCATATATGCATTATATGCATTATTCTATAGAATAATAGATCTCGTAATAATTTTGCAAAAATAGTGGCATTTACTATTTTTAAAAGATTATTAAAAAATTTACTGATATGGTGCATTCGGAAGACAAATCCAATTTTTCACTTTTGACAATTGAGCTCGGGTGCAGGGGGGGGGTGGGTTGTGTAAAAGCCTGGTTTGTGCCTCGGAGAGGCTATGGGATCCAGTAAGATCGTCCTTCCTTTCCTCCCTAGAATCTGGATGTAGCAGGTGCTCAATTGTCAAAAGTGAAAAATTGGGTTTGTCTTCCGAATGCACCATATCAGTATATTTTTTATTAATCTTTTAATAGTAAATGCCACTATTTTTGCAAAATTATTATGAGATCTATAATTCTAATAAGGGTTTGATAAAATACAGTAGACTGCCTACTGGTTTTACCTGTAATAAGGTTTGATACAGATGATTATCCGTTCAAGGGGATTAAATAGCCGTTCAATGGCCCCAGGGTTTTCTCAAATTTTCTTTCATAGCCGGTCTATGGCCCCTGGGTTTTACAAACTTTTTTTCCCAAGCCGGTCTATGGCCCCTGGGTTTTACGAACTTTTTTTCCCAAGCCGGTCTATGGCGTGTATGTTAAATAAACCAAATTTTTCACTTTTGACAATTGAGCACCTGCTACATCCAGATTCTAGGGAGGAAAGGAGTATAATATAATATCTAATATATCTATCTGTGTGAAATAGATTAAATCCATTTATTTGATATTCAGCTAATAGTTCTGTATTTTCTACATTCATCCATGTTTTGGTAAGTGCAATAATATGTATTGTTTCATTGCAGATTAGAGATTCAAGATAGTTCTAGATTTCCGAAGTACTGAAACGCGCGCCATACAGGCTTGGTGGATCTAGGTGCAAGGTAAAATTATTTACATTTACTTGTTTTGTATTTATATGCATATATGCATTTATATGCATTATTCTATAGAATAATAGATCTCGTAATAATTTTGCAAAAATAGTGGCATTTACTATTTTTAAAAGATTATTAAAAAATTTACTGATATGGTGCATTCGGAAGACAAATCCAATTTTTCACTTTTGACAATTGAGCTCGGGTGCAGGGGGGGGTGGGTTGTGTAAAAGCCTGGTTTGTGCCTCGGAGAGGCTATGGGATCCAGTAAGATCAGTCCTTCCTTTCCTCCCTAGAATCTGGATGTAGCAGGTGCTCAATTGTCAAAAGTGAAAAATTGGGTTTGTCTTCCGAATGCACCATATCAGTATATTTTTTATTAATCTTTTAAAAATAGTAAATGCCACTATTTTTGCAAAATTATTATGAGATCTATAATTCTAATAAGGGTTTGATAAAATACAGTAGACTGCCTACTGGTTTTACCTGTAATAAGGTTTGATACAGATGATTATCCGTTCAAGGGGATTAAATAGCCGTTCTATGGCCCCAGGGTTTTCTCAAATTTTCTTTCATAGCCGGTCTATGGCCCCTGGGTTTTACGAACTTTTTTTCCCAAGCCGGTCTATGGCCCCTGGGTTTTACGAACTTTTTTTTCCCAAGCCGGTCTATGGCGTGTATGTTAAATAAACCAAATTTTTCACTTTTGACAATTGAGCACCTGCTACATCCAGATTCTAGGGAGGAAAGGAAGGACGATCTTACTGGATCCCATAGCCTCTCTGAGGCACAAACCAGGCTTGTACACAACCCTCCCCCTGCACCCGAGCTATGTCAACAGGTCGTTCTTTCTCTTCGCCCTTACATCATCACACACAGAGATCACAATAACGTGATGCATCAAATGAACAAATCCACAAGGGCCGTGACGAGGATTTGAACCTGCGTCCGGGAGCATCCCAGACACTGCCTAAATCGACTGAGCTACAACAGGGTAAAAGGATCCAGGAAGTTCAGTAGAAGTTTGGTTTCAACCCTTTTACCCTGTCGTAGCTCAGTCGATTAAGGCAGTGTCTGGGATGCTCCCGGACACAGGTTTGAATCCTCATCACGGCCCTTGTGGATTTGTTCATTTGATGCATCACGTTATTGTGATCTGTGTGTGATGATGTAAAGGCGAAGAGGGAGAACGGCCTGTTGACATAGCTCGGGTGCAGGGGGGGGGGGGTTGTGTAAAAGCCTGGTTTGTGACTCGGAGAGGCTATGGGATCCAGTAAGTTCAGTAGAACTTCGGTTTCAACCCTTTTACCCTGTTGTAGCTCAGTCGATTAAGGCAGTGTCTGGGATGCTCCCGGACGCAGGTTCGAATCCTCGTCACGGCCCTTGTGGATTTGTTCATTTGATGCATCACGTTATTGTGATCTGTGTGTGTAATTCTTCACTTGCTACAGCAACAGGAATGTGTGTGTATGTATTTGTGTTGTTGAATATGACCGAAAGTGTAAGATTAATGATTCTAACACAAATCGTCTGAATATTTGTTTTTCTTCACTGTCGAGAGTAGTTAAAAAAATTTACTCGAGTTTATTTTCACACTTTATTTATGGTCCTTAAGTCCCTCTCCTTAATGCTGCTGCTGTTTCTCGCATCTTTGCATCGCTTGTATGTTTGGGGGTTTGGCCTCTTGCTATATATTGATTCCATTTGTGTGTGTTTGGGTCTCAGGCCCTCTCGCAATTTCTGTTGAACAAACCCCTTTTCCTAGTTCTGCATCTCTCCTTTGGTACAAATTTTGTTGTGCTTTTATCATATATTTCACAAAATTTGACATACATTTCATTTACTTCATGTCCTATCAGCAGGTGTTTGTCAAATTCTTTAAGGAAAGTTTATCATCCTGATTGCAGATCTCTAGCGCTATTATGTCAACTTCTTGTGGATTCACAATCATTATTTAATTTACCTTTAGGTGTTCTTTCACCAGCACAGCAACACTGTACCTCTCCCAACCAGTTTAAGATAAAAACTAAGTACTAACTAATTAACTCAATGTAACCTACCTTACCCCCAAAATGTCAACCCATGTCTTCTATTTTAAACAATGCTGTTTTGTTGACCAAATTGTATTTTTGTTTTTTTCTGCAATGTTTCCCCCCCCCCCCCACCACTCTACCACCACATTGAGTTTAGTAGCTCTGTGCACGTCAGGTGCTGTTTAATATACAGACCTACTCCTCCATTTAACCTAGTTTCTCTATCACATCTATATCACTTTGTGCTTTAGGCCAGGTGGAGCTTGGTCCACCAGGCTGTTGTTTGGAGTGGCCCGCAGATCCACATACAGTCTGCATATGATATACAGTCTGTTGATCAATTGAACTACAGTAGTTAGTTTTTATCATCCGAATGCACCAATATGTGTTCATTCTTCCCAGATGAAGGAACTAGGTAATATTCATCATCTGAATGCACCATCTGAAGCTTTAACACACTCATGAAACACGAGAGGTTTAAAAAACTTAAAACTTTTAAAACTTTTTGACCTATGTATTTAAGTAAGTAAGTAATTATCAAAAGAAGGCACCAAACCGGGAAGGCTATGTAGCACCATCAAATACGCAAAATAATCAGAGGGCGCTAAATATCACCAAGGATGCCAATACGAGAACAAAAACGCATAAGGCGAACGATATCAAAAGTATCCGAGTCACCAAGAATTCTATCGAGGGACAGGTGACCGCGAGGGGCGGTCGGAAAGCAAGACACACGCTCGTCCTGGAAGTCAGGACATTCAAGAAGGACATGCACGACCGTAAGAGGGACAATGCAACTAGGACAATAAGGAGCAGGGCGGCGCTCCATCAAGTGACCATGGGTTAAGCGAGTATGGCCAATACGCAACCTCGCTAGAGCTGTTTCCCACCGCCGGTTACGGTGGAAGGAGGACGGCCACGAGGAAACACAACATTTAAGAGTACGTAGCTTGTTACCAGTAACAGACAACCAAGAAGCCTGCCAACGGGTAAGGACTGAGGAATGGATAACCGGGTAAAAGTCGGAATACGGAATGCCTTTACGAGAGATGGGACAAGAGCGGACAGCTTCCTTAGCGGCAGCATCCGCACGCTCATTTAAAGACACGCCAATATGGCTGGGAACCCAACAAAACTCAACCGACTTAAATTTACTGTGAACGAGAAACAGCCAATGCTGGATCTCGACAACTACCGGATGAACTGGATTAAAGCACCCGAGAGCCATGAGGGCACTACGAGAGTCAACAACAACCACAAAGGAAGACTGACAACGAGAAAGCAGGAGACGAAGAGCATAGAGAATAGCATAAAGTTCCGCTGTAAAGATGCTAGTCTCCGGAGGCAAGCGACACATATAAGTGCGATCAGGAAAAACAAAAGAGTAGCCAACACCGTCCGCTGACTTAGACCCATCGGTGAAGACAGAAACGGAGCGGGAGTGAGAAGAAAAGTGCTCGAGGAAAAGGCGTTTGAGAACTGTAGGAGGGGTAAAAGCTTTAGTGATGCGAGTCAAGGATGTACAAAACCGCGGAAGAGGGACCCTCCACGGGGGCAAAGAAGGAACAACACGAGGAGAAACATCAGAAATACGAACGGAAAGAGAATCCTGCAGGCGAGATAACCGGACAGAAAGAGGGAGGTGGTGAAGAGGAACAGGAACCGCAGGAGGGGTAAAAGTTAAAGCACGACAGAGACGAGAGGAAGGATGTTGCAAGGACCGCGCAAGATACCGAAGACAGTAGCGATCACGGCGGTCCTGGAGAGACAGGAAGCCAGTGTCAACATACAAGCTAAGGACGGGAGTCGAACGAAAGGCACCAGAACTGAGGCGCAACCCAGTATGGTGCAAAGCATCAAGACGGCGAAGAGTAGAAGGAGAAGCAGACGAGTAAGCAGGGCAACCATAATCGAGCTTAGACAGGACGAGAGAGGAATGTAAAGCAAGGAGAGTGCGCCTATCTGCCCCCCAAGAAGTATGGGACAAGACCCGAAGGAGGGTAAGGGACTTAGAGCACTCAACACGGAGGTAAGAGATATGGGGAGACCAAGACAAACGAGTGTCAAGGAATAACCCCAAAAGCTTCGCGGAATCTTTGTATTCAAGGGGATGACCATAAAGTGACAAAGAGGGACGAAGAACAACCCGTTTCCGCGTAAAAGTCATGGCACAAGTCTTAGAAGTAGAGAACTTGAAGCCATGACCTGTGGCCCAAGACGACACGGCATCAATCGCAAGTTGAAGCCGGCGTTGAAGGAGAGGCGAATCATCACCCTGACAACAAAGGGTAAGATCATCGACATAGAGAGCGGAGAAGACACCAGAAGGAAGAGAGGAAAGAAGACCATTGAGGGCAACCAGAAAAAGAGTAGTGCTCAGAACACTACCCTGGGGCACACCTTCGTATTGCTGAAAAGGGGGAGAGAGAGCGGTACCAAGGCGCACCCGAAAGGAACGACGAGAGAGGAAGCTGCGGAGAAAGAGAGGGAGATGACCACGAAGGCCAAAAGAATGAAGTTGAGATAGGATATGATAACGCCAAGTGGTGTCGTAAGCCTTTTCTAGGTCAAAAAGGACGGCAACAACGGAGGTCTTCGCAGCAAAAGCAGTACGTATATAGACCTCCAAGTTCACCAGGACATCTGTCGTGCTGCGGCACTTGCGGAAACCAAATTGAGAAGGGGAGAGGAGGTGATGGTGTTCCAGGAACCACATCAGACGAACGTTAACCATACGTTCAAAGAGTTTGCAGACACAACTTGTGAGAGCAATAGGGCGAAAGTCCTTAGGGGAAGTACCCAGAGACCCTGGTTTGCGAACAGGGAGGACAACGGCATCGAGCCAGTCCTCAGGGACTGACGACGACTCCCAGATCCGATTATACAGACTCAGTAAATACTGAGACGTGCTCGGAGGGAGATGGCGAAGCATCTCATAATGAATACCATCGGAGCCCGCCGCCGTAGAACCGCAGAGGGCCAGGGCAGAACGAAGTTCAGAGAGAGAGAAGGGATCATTATAGGGAAGCTGAAGATGAGTGCAGAAATCTAAAGGACGAGACTCAAGGACAGGTTTACGAAGAAGGAAAGATTGGGGAAGATGAAGACCAGAGCTAACAGAAGAAAAGTGGGAACCCAGTTCGGAAGCGACCTGCAACGGGTCCGCCACAAGAGTATCACGGAGGTGAAGGACCGGTGAAACATCGGGAACGAACTTACCCGCTATCTTGCGGATACGCTTCCAGATCTGGGCCAGAGGGGTTTCGGACGTAATTGTCGAGACATAAGAAGCCCAACATTCACGTTTAGCCATACGGATGGCCCTACGGGCCACCGCACTCGCTTTCCGAAAGAAAAGAAAAGAATCGGTCGTCTGCCTACGGCGGTGCTTCTTCCAGGCTGCACGCTTACAGCGGACAGCCCGAGCACAGTCCGCATTCCACCAGGGAACGCACTTCCGTGGACCCCGAGAGGAAGAGCGAGGAATAGAGCGGAGGGCAGCGTCGAAGACAGTGTCATGAAAAAGGAGGAGAGCGCGAGAGAGGGGCAGAAGGGAGAGGTCAGAGAGAGTAGCACTGAGGGAAAACAGGGTCCAGTCCGCCTTAGCAAACTGCCATCTAGGGAAAGAGAGGGAAGGGCGAAAAGAGAAAAAGGAAACAAGGATGGGGAAATGATCACTTCCATGGAGGTCATCAAGAACCTGCCATGTGAAATCTAAGTAAAGAGAAGAAGAGCAGAGAGAAAGATCAAGACAAGAAAGGGTGCGAGTTCGAGAGTCCAAATGAGTGGGCTCACCAGAATTCAGAAGAGACAGGGAAGAAGAGAGGAGAAACGGCTCAAGGAGGCGACCCCGGGTATTCGTCAGAACGTCACCCCAAAGAGAATGGCGACAATTGAAGTCACCCAGCAGGAGCACAGGCTCCGGCAAGGAGTCTAGGAGGTGTTTCAAATTAGGAAGAGAGAGCGGGACACTCGGGGGGAGATAAATGGAACAAACTGTGTACCATTTCCCCACAAAGATACGAGCAGCAGAACAATGGAGAGGCGAAGGAAAAAGTAAAGGAACAAAGGGAACATCAGCCCGAATCAAGAGAGCAGAAGAATTAGAAGCCCCAGCAATGGCTGGGGGGGGGGAGAGAAAGGAATAGCCACGAAAACGACCAGGACGAGCACCAAGCATCGGCTCCTGGAGACAGACACAAAGGGGCGAAAACCGCGAAACCAGAAGTTGGAGTTCGAGGAAATTGGCGTAATAACCTCGAACGTTCCATTGAAGAATGGACAACGACGAGAAGAGAAAGGACAAAAACAGAGAACAAGGAAGAAACAAAGGCGAAAGACCAACAGAGCACGTTAAAGAATATCAGGGTCGGGATCAGGGTCAGCAAAGTCAGGGTTAGGGGGCATGGGTAAACTGAGCAAAGACGGAGGGAAGGAAACGGGAGAACAGATCAGAGGTGGGCGGGCAGGGTCCGGAGGAGGAGGAGGAGGAGGAGGAGACAACGGAGAGGAGCAGTCAAGGACAGCAGCAGGAAGAGGGGGAGTAGAAAGAGAGGAGAGCACCCCAGCAAGAGCAGCAACCGAAAGGGAAGCAGGGGCCAAAGAAACCTCCATAGCAGGAACAGGGGGCGCAAGCACTGAAACGGGAGTGGAAGGAGCAACAGAGCCAGAAGGAGGAGCTGAGGAAGAAAGCGAAGCCTTCTTACCCGCCGGGGAAGAGGAAGGAGAGGAGCCAGGCTTACGCTTCTGACTTAAAGAGACCGGTGTCCCAGCAACTACGTACCGGGCAACGGATTCCAGTGTCTCAACAGGAGAAGCCGAACGAGAGCACACACGACGGCCGTTAGGAGAGCGATGGACATCCGCCCGCACCGACAGGCGGCGGGGAGAGCCGATAGATGGAGGAAGAGGATGGGAAGGAGGATCGGAGGGGGACGAGGAAGGAGACACAGAAGACACGACAGACCGGGTAGAAGGAAGGGGAACCCCAGACAGAGGACCAGGAGGAGGATCCTTCGGGAGAGAACCCAAAGGGACAGAGGAGGGGGCAGTGGGCGCATCAGGGTCCAAGGCCTGGAAACGGTTGTGAGTCTGAGGAAGGCGGGAAGGACGAGGAGAGGAAGAGCGCAACACACGAGCATAAGAGATATTAGCATAAGGCGGGAGCCGGCGAACCTGGCGCCTCGCCTCAGGAAAAGATAAACGCTCCCGGTGCTTCAAGTTGAGGACGGCTGCCTCAAGCTTGTAATGGACACACGCACGGGAGAAGGTAGGATGGGCCTCACCGCAGTTGAGGCAACGAGCCTGGGGAGAAGCGCACTCCGACTTAGAGTGACCTTCGCCACCACACAAAGGACAGAGAGAGACAGTCCCGGAGCAGCGGAGGGCACCATGCCCAAACCTCCAGCACTTGTTGCAGAGCCGAGGAGAAGGAATGTACTCCTGGACAGAGCACCTGGCACCAGCAAGAATGACAGAGGGTGGAAGGGTCCTACCATCAAAGGTAATCTTCACAACCCGGAGGGGTTGACGGCGACTACCACGAGGGGGACGAGTAAACGTGTCCACCTGGAGAATAGAATGGCCCTGGGCAGCGAGGATATGTCGAATATCGTCGTGGCAGTCGCGTAGGTCCCGAACACCGGTCGCAACATGGGGCGGGAGCAAAATAGTGCCAACACTGGCATTCAACTGGACGTTCTTCGAGACCCGAACGGGGGTCTCGCCAAGGCAGGATAAGGCAGCCAAGCGGGAAGCAGCATCCTGAGAAGGAGCAGCAACGACACGCGTACCGAGACGAGTGGGGTTAAAAGTAATGGAGGCATCCACGGAATCAATGAGATGTCGATGAAGGGAGAAATCGTCAGGAGGCGCAGAATCAAGAGGGAGGAGATCAAAATATTTGGCCCACGAAGCGGGACCAAACAAGGCTTGATAGGTAGCAGAACTGGAAGGAATCGAGCGAGGGCGGCCGTGACGAGAACGGCGGTGAGAACCCCCAGAGAGAGAGGGGTTAAAAGGCGCAGTAGTAACAACGAGAGAAGGAGCCGCGCCAGGGGACGAGGTAGTCACCACTGGGGGCTTGGGGCTCGACCCAACCACAGAGGAGGGAGGGGAGCCAGGGGAAGGAGTCAGAGAGGCCAAAGGAGGAGCAAGGTCGGGGCCCAATGCAGCGGAGGCTACAGAGCCCGGTCTTCCAATACGGACCGACTCGGGGGCTTGGTCGCCCACCCCACGAGCCTGAGAAGGTAAACCAGAAGAAGCCGAAGCAGGGGTAATCATCTTGACGAAAGAAGAATTCACTCACGAATGTGCCCCCACACCCACCATGGAGCCACAATTAGAGGCAGGACACCCAACAAGAAGCTATCGCCGATCTTGTCGGGGCCTCCTAGGGGTGCGTCGTGAGTATACGCCCCACAAACGCCACCTTAAGAAACCGACAGTCCGTCGAGATCGGGTTCAGTGACGAAGTGGGGATTGACAATAAAAGGTTCCCCTCGCTCTCGACGTCGGGTACTGCAGTTCTACGGGTGCAAGAGTATGCCTCCTCAAGCACCCGGGCGTCAAAATAGAAGAAGTCCAAGGGAAGAACCAGAACGAGCAAAAGGTCGGCAGGAAACGGCAAGCAGATAGGAGAAGAGGGGGGAGAAAAACGAAACAGAAGGAAAAGGAAAAGATGCCCAGCAGAATTGGAGAGGACGGCAGCAGGAGCACAAGGCTAGAAAAGGACAGGACTGTCCCAAGGAGCATCACACTCCGGCAGCCGCCCACCAAGCCCCCACACGGCGACAACGAGCTGAGCGGGGAGGGGGACCTATGTATTTAAAAGCAATTCTAAAGTTAAAAAGTGTAGCATAGGCCCCTCGCAGAATGTTCTTAATATGATCCTCAGGTTATAGTTTTCTATCTAAAACCACCCCTAGATCTC